>NW_011888844.1:9495673-9497807 GCF_000151845.1 Pteropus vampyrus | reverse complement strand
TATGTATACATATATATATACACACACACATACAGTCTTCCATTTTATTTTGCGTATGACTTATCTTCATTCCTGTTTGCGAATATGGATCTTTGAATCCTCCCCTTTTCAGTCACTGTTATTTCAATTTGTCCCTATATATGCTGAACGTTCATTTCTATTTTGCTGTAGTTATTCTCTTCTTATTATTTAAGCTTATAGTGACCTGTTCTTAGTAAGAGTTGCACTCCTCTGCTTTTATTTGTCTAATAGTCACTTTACTCCTAATTATGTTTTTTTGTTGTTGTTGTTATTTTGTTTTAGGTGAGCTAACCTCTTTCAGTATTTCTTGTAGTGCAGTCCTCATAGTGAAGAATCCCTTAATTTTTGTATGTCTGGAAAGGTTTTAATTTCCCTTTCATATCTAAAGAAGAGCTTAGTTGGATACATTATTCTTGGCTGTTAATTTCTTTCATTTAATAGTTTGAATATGTGATTCCATTCCTTTCTGGCTTGTAAGTTCTGTGCTGAGAAGTCCGAGCACACTATAATGGGTTTTCCTTTATAAATTACCGTTTTCTTCTCCGTGACTGCCCTGAGAATTCTCTTTGTCATTTATTTTTGATATTTTTAATACAATGTGTCTTGGAGAAGCCTTTTTGTATTGAGATAATTGGGTGTTCTGTTGACTTCTTGAATTCCAAACTCCAGCTCATTCCTTAGGTTTGGGAAATTCTTGTTCACTATTTGTCTGAAAATGCTTTCTAGTTCCTGCTCCTTTTCCTCACTACCAATAATGTCAATTATTCTTATGTTTCCTCTCCTGATGGTATCAGATTGTTCTTGTATTTATTTTTCATTATTTTTCATTTTTTATATTTCTAGATTTCTGTCTTCGATATCACTGATCCTTTCCTCCATTTGGTCAATTCTATTTCCCAAGTGTGCTATTTCATTTTTCAACTCTTGCAGTGTGTTTTATCTCCAGAAGATCTATTCTTTTCTTTTTAAGAGTTTCAGTGTCCTTGCTCTGCTCATCTAATTGTTTTTTCGATTCCTGAAAATGTTGATATGACTCATTTTGGAATTCATTGAGTTTTTTCAGAAGTACCATCCTGAATTCTGTCATTGAAGTTGCATATTTCTATATCTGTAAGTTTAGATTTTTCTCTTTCTTTCTGAGATGCCTTGTCACCTTGTTTGTTCATGGTGTTTAATGGTCTATTTCTCTGTCTGGGCATTAATGGAAATGTATTCTGCTTTTTTTTTTCCAGAAAGAAGATTTAGTATATAAAGTCTCTTTAGCTTGCTGCAAAGAAGGCACTTTTTGGGGGGGTTTCCAGTAGGTGGCGTCTAAGCCTCTTGAATCCCTGGTTTATATAAAGCCTTAATAATGCCTTTATATATTGCCTTTATTTTCTTGTTGATATTTAATCATGATCGCTACCCTCAGTTTCAGTCCCTGTTAGTGTTAGCAACAGTTTTGGTAGCATTTGCTCAGATTCCCCTGGGGCTCTGCGGTGTTTGGTCTCGAGGGTATGGAGGAAGAGGCCCTCTGGGCTGAGGATTGTGGGTTGCGGCTCAGCCTCAGTTTGCAAACGCGGCAGGTAAAAGTCAACAATTGTTTCTCTGCTATCAACTTTTCTGCAATTGCCCTGATGACTGGGCCCTGCTCCCAGCCTTGTGGAGCTCATAGCTTTCCCAGGCAAGACTGTTTAGGGAATTCGCCACACCTTTTGCCCTCTCCTTTCTCCTACCATGATTCAGAACCTTGACCCATCGTAGCTCATATGCACAGTGTTACAATCAGACGTGCTTGTGTGCAGTTTGGGTGTTTTTTGTTGAGTTTTAGATGTCTAGTTTATTTTTTATTTTTTTCAATGGGAGAACTCTGGGGTCGTCTCTCACTCTGCCATGTTTCCTCAGTCTGACTCTCATAGGTATTTTTTGATGCATTTGGAAATGGAATTGTTTTCTTAATTGATCATTAAGAAAAGTATTATGATAGGTTATTATTCGAGTTTAGAAATGCAACTGCTTTCTGAATCTGAATTTTGTGTTCTGCCACTTTACTGAATTTATATATCAGTTAAAATAGTTTTATTATTATTTTTTTTTTTTGTAGAATCTTTAGGGTTCTTGCTATATAGTATCA
>NW_011888844.1:9458978-9494149 GCF_000151845.1 Pteropus vampyrus | reverse complement strand
TTTTTTTTAATTTATCATTCTTCTTCTTAAGGAAGTCTCTTCAACTTTTCTTGTAATACTGGCTTGGGGGTGATGAATTCTTTTAGCTTTTTCCTGTCTGGATTGCTCTTTATCTCACCTTTAATTTTAATTGATGACCTGCTGGGTAGATTAATCTTGGCTGTAAATTCTTGTTTTTCATCACTTTGAATATTTTATGCCTATTCCTTCTGGCCTGCAAAGTTTCTGTTGAGAATTTGACTGACATTCTTATAGGAGTAACTTTGTAAATAACTAGCTGCCTTTATTTTGATGCTTTTAGGATTCTCTCTTTGTCTTTAATGTTTGCCATTTGAATTATAATGTCTCTTGTTGTGGTTCATTTGTGTTCAACTTTTTTTGTGAGTCTCTTTGCTTCTCGGACTTGCATATTTATTTCTTCCGCCAGGATGGGGAAGTTTTCAGTCGTTATTTTCTCAAATAAGTCTCGCATTTGTTTGCTTTCTCAATTTTCCTTCTAGAATTCTATTATGTTGTTACACTTGATATTGTCCCAGAGGACCTTCAACTGTCCTCATTATTTTTTATTCTTTTTTTTTTTCTTTTTGATTTTCTGACTGAGTGTTTTTTGCTACCTCGTCTTCCAAATTGCTGATTTGATCTTCTGCTTCATCCAATCTGCCATTGATTTCTTCATTTCCGTTATTATATTCTTCATTTCTGACTGGTTCTTTTTTTATGGTTTCTATGTCCTTTTATATGTTTACTATCTCCTTGTTAATGTTTTCACTGAGCTCATCTATTCTTCCCATAAGTTCATTGAGCACCCTTATAACCAGTGTTTTGAACTCTGTATCTGATAGACTACTTACCTCTATTTTATTTAGTTTTTCCTAGAGTTCTGTTATTTGGGACATGTTTCTTTGTTTTCTCATTTTGGTTGCCTCTCTGTTTTCTTTTCTATGTACTAGGTATATCTTCTACATCTGTCAGACTTAGCTGAGTGGGCTTATATAGTAGGTGCCCTGTGTAGTCAAGCGGCTCAGCCTCCCTGATCATCTGTGCTGGGTGCACCAGCAGTATCTCTTGTGTGGTTGTGTGTGCCCTCATATTGTAGTAGAGCCTTGATTGTTGTTGGCATGTTTGTTAGTGGGACTGACTCCCAGTCTCAATGGCTGTGAGGATTGGCCACACCCACAACATATGATTTGCTGTGTGGGAACTAACTCCATGAACTGGGGTTTGCTGTACATGGCTCCTATGCCTCTTGAGACCACTCATTAGGTGTGCCATTTGTGGGGCTAAGAGAGGGTGCTTTTTTGAGGTGTAGTGCTAGCCTTTGGATATGTTGGTTTTGGAGCCCTTTAGGAGGGGCACTTATGCAGGCCATAGTCAGCTGCATGCTTGTTACCTCCTGGAGCTACTTGGTAAGAGCTACAAAGCTAATGTTTTAGTTGTTGCCTGAGCTGGACCTGGAGGTATGTGGGAGAAGCCATGCAGCCCACCAAGGCTGGCTGCCACCAAAATTGGGCCTGGGGAAGCTCAGCAAAAGATTCAGGGCACCCTCAGGCCTGAAGATGCCTGCTGGCTTCCCATAAGGCTCTGCAGCTGAATGAGCCTTAGGAGTATCAAAGCTGTATGAAGTAGGTTCTCAGTGAGCCACCAGGGTAGGGCAAGTTGTGTTCCCCAGGTTGATGCAGATTCAGGTTTATTGCCAGTATTGAGCCTGTGGCCACTCTCAAAAGTCTGCTCATACTGAGGCCAGGCACTACTCACCTCAGGTCTGCAGACACCTCAGGTGTTTTCAAGAAATACTGCAACTAAGGCTGAGACTTATTGCCTGCCACCAAAAGTGTATCCTGAAGTGTGGGAGCCAAGGCCTGCTGATTGCCATGGAAGGAACCTCCTGATGAGAGTGCAAAGTGGATCTGGTTACCAAGTAACCACCTGTAATTGTCTCTGGGCAACTTTTGATTTTGGTAAGGCAGGATCTCAGAGAGTCAGTGATGTGAATATATCTTGCCAGGCCAATGGAGATTCAGTTTTGGTCATGTGGCAGGAGGGCTCACCAAATGGAAAATGGCAGTTTCCTATAGACTATACAGGAGGAGGGCTCAACAAAGAGAAAATAGCACTGTCCCTTCAGCCCTTGTCCTGAAGTCACACAATATAGCTTTCCCTGTATGTCTCTGGCACCTCTCCAGCTGCTGTCCCTCCACCGCAGCCTAGAGTGAATGCCTGCTAGTGAGTGAATCTGTGCATGGGCCCGTTAAGGGGAAGTCTGGATTTCCAGTTCTCTTCCATCGCACCCAGAGGGTTGGAATCCCCACTGATTTTCACAGGAAGATTTTTGAGGGATTCCTGTTCTTGACAATGAAACCCTGGGCTGAGGAGTACCAGTGCTGAACAGGGGTCTCTTGCTTCTCTGAGGGGGGCCTCCGCAGCAGAGATATCCCTCTTGATGCTCAATCACCACATGTGGGTGTGGGACCAGCCTGTTTTCTGTCTCTGCCCCTCCTCTCAATCTTGATGTGGTGTCTTTACATCCCCAGTTATAGGAGTTCTATTCAGCTAGTCTTCAGATAGTTCTCCAGGTTGACTGTTTCACAGTTTAGTTGCAATTTTAAAATGGACATGGGAAGAGGCATGCATAATGTTTACCTACCCCACCATCTTGACCAGAACCTCTAAACTTCTTTTTTTTTTTAACTTTATTTAGTGATTTCTCTATGGATTGCAATATGCATTTACAAATCCATATTCACTTTCAAATACTGTATTGCTTCACAAGTAGTTTAAATAACTTATGCTAATGTGTTCTTAATTTCTCTCTCCCATTTCTTCTATTTTTGTTGTCATTTATTTCACTTATATGTGTTATAATCATCATATACCTTGATGCTATTATTATTTGGAACAAATCATTATCTGTTAGATAAGTAATGATAAAAATAGAAAATTGTGTTTTATCTTCATTTATTCTTTTTCTAATGCTTATCTTTTCCTTCATGTAGGTCTAAGTTTCAGATTTATATTATTTCCTTTTCTCTGAAGAACTTCATTTAACTTTTCTTGAAAGGTGAGTCTACTGAAAACAACTTCTCAACATTTTTGTTTATCTGAGAAAGTACTTATTTGTCCTTCACTTTAAAGGATTATTTTATTGGATGCATTATTCCATGTTTTCTTTTTTTTTTTGTTATTGTTATATTCATTTCAGTTTTTTCTTTTATTTTCTAATACAACACTTGTAGATTTTTGATTTCTGATTACCATGTGCTGACTATATACCAAGGTATGCTTATAGAAGTCTATTTCAAGTTGATAGTCACTTAAGATTGAACACATTCTAAAATACTACCATTTTTACTCACCCTCTCCAGGTTTATGATTTCGTCATGGTTTTTTTTTTTTACTTTGTGTGTGTGTGTGCAACCCTTAATTTACTGTTGTAATTACACAAGATCTTCCTACTATTGCCTTTGAAGTTTGTACGAGTTTTAGTATTGGTCGATCCAGAACTTTTGTTATGTTTTTGCCTTTGTCAGTCAGAATGTTTTTCTTAGCAATATTTTCTTTCTTTTTCTTTTCTACTTTTTTTAGGTAAGAAAGACATTATTGAAAACTATTACAATAAGAGAATTAAACTCAACTCCTCTAAAAAAATTGCTGTGAATTTTTAAAGCTACGGTGAGTAAATGGAAAAGTACTGGAGGACTTTAGTGTAGAAGAATGATTAATATGGTGGGCCATCTGTGTTAGCTAATTGCCAATTATCAATGTTATGGTCCTACCCTCCTATAGACAGTTAGAGATAGAAATTCCATTTTTTTTAATTCTATATTTTTTTATTTTTTCCATTATAATTGACATACTAAATTATGTTAGTGTCAAATATTCAACACAGTGATTAAACATTTATATAACTTACAAAATGATCACATCAATAAATCCAGTACCCATCCAATACCATATATAGTTATCACAGTACTACTGACTATATTCACCATGCTATACTTTACATCCCCATGCCTATTTTGTAACTACTAATTTGTACCTCTTAATCCCCTCCCCCATTCACCTATCCCCCACCCAAAACCATCAATCATCAAAATGCTCTCTGTATTTGTGCTTGTTTTTGTTGTTTGTTTGTTTATCTTGTTCTGTAGATTCTATATATACCTGAAAACATTCATTTGTCTTTCTCTGTCTAGCTTACTCCACTCTGCACTATGTACTGTAGGTAAATCCACATTGTTGCAGATGGCAATATTTTATTCTTTTTATGCCTGAATAATATCCCATTATATATATATGCATTACCTTCTTTATCCACTCATTCACTGATAGACATCCAGGTTGCCTCCATATCTTGACTATTGTAAATAATGCTGCAATGAACATATGGATGCACATGCCCCTCTAAGTAGTGTCTTGGGTTTCTCTGGATAAATACCCAGAAATAAAATTACAGAGTCCCTCTTTTACTTTTGTTATAGACTTTTTTTTAAGTCTATTTTGTCTGGTATTAGTATTGCTTCCCCAGTTTTTTTGTTTTATGATATTATCCTTTTACTTTAGTATGTGTGTATCGTTCAATTTGAAGTCTCTTATAGGTAGCAGATGTAAGGGTTTTGTTTTCTTACACATTTAGCTTCCCCATGTCTTTTGATTGGAACATTTAATACATTTACATTTATATTAACAGTTGTAGATATGCAATTAGTGCAATTTTATTATTCATATTCAAAATTTTTTTCTTCTTAAAGAAATTAATTTAACATTTCTTGTAATACTAGTTTTGTGGTGTTGAACTCCTTCAGCCTTTTCTTGTCTGAGAAGCTCTTTATTTCTCCTTTGATTCTAAATGATACCCTTTCTGGGTAGAGTAATCTTGGATGTAGGTCCTTGCTTTTCATCTCTTTGAATATTTTGTGCCAAACTCTTTTGGCCTCAAACATTTCTATTGAGAAATCACCTGACAGCACACTACCCTCTAGGTCCATCATGCAATATCTTTTCTCACCCCCTCACTTTTAGTCTGTGAGCGTCTTTTAATCTGAAGTGAATCTCTTGTAGGCAGCATATATGGGGGGCTTGTTTTCTTATCCACTTAGCCACCCTGTCTTTTAGTGGAGCACTTAATTCTTTTCCATTTGAGGTACCTGTTGATAGATACATAGTTATTATCATTCTTTATTCATGTTTTTGATACATGTTTTTTTCTTCTTAAAGAAGCCCCTCCAACAATTCCTGACTTGGTGTTGATAAATTCTTTTAGCTTTTTTTTTTTTTTTTTTGACTGGGAAGTTCTGTATTTGTCCTTCAACTCTAAATGATAGCTTTGTTGGATAAAATGTTTTTAGTTGTAGATCCTGGGTTTTCAGCACTTTGAATATTTTGTGCCAAGCCCTTTTGTCTTGCAAAGTTTCTTTTGAGAAATTAGCTACCAGCCTCATGGGTGCTCCTTGTAGGTAACTAACTGTTTCTGTCTTGTTTTTAAGATTGACTCTTTTCTTTAATATTGGCATTTTAATTATGTGTCTCGGTGTGGGCCTCTTTGGGTTCATCTAATTTGGAACTCTTCACTTTCTGGAATTTTATGTCTATTTCTTTCACCAGGTTAGGGAAATTTCAGTTATTATTTTTTCAAATCGATTCTCAAATCCCTTGCTCTCTCTCTTCTTCTGTTATTAAGATTAATATTGTATTATAGACCCTTTAAACTATCCTCATTATTAAATTTATTGTGAGATATTAGGAAATAAAATTACATAGGTTTCAAGTGAATAATTCCATAACACATCATCTGTATGTTACATTGTCTGTTCACCACCCAAAGTCAAATCTCCTTCCATTAGCAAATATTTGACCCACTTAACTATTTTCTATCTCCCTCTACCCACTTGTCACTCAGGTAACCACCATACTGTTTGTGTCTGAGTTTTTGTGTTTTAGTCATGCTCATTTGTTGCTTTCAATTTTATATTCCACGTGAGTGAAATTGTATGGTTTGACATTGTCCATCTGACTTATTTCAATTAATACCCTCATTATTCATTTATGTTGTTGCAAATGGCAGTATGTTATCTTTTCTTATGGCTGAATAGTATTTCATTGTACATATGTACCTTGTATTCTTTATCCAATCATTTATTGAAAAACACTTTTATTGTTTCCGTTTCTTGGCTAATGTAAATAGTGCTGCAATGAACATAGGAATACATATATGAATAACACATATTCATATATTATGAATAAATGTTTTAAAAATTTTCAGGTAGATACCCAGAAAAGAGATTGCTGGGTCATATGATAATTCTATTATTAATTTTTGAGGCATTTCCATACTGTTTTCTATAATGACTGTGCCAAATTATATACCCACTAGCAGTGTATGATGGTTTCTTTTTCTCTAAAATCTCTGCAACACTTGTTATTACTTCTCTTGTTGATCATAGTGATTCTAACAGATGTAAAGTGGTATCTCATTATGGTTTTGATTTGATTTTCCCTAATAGCTAGTGAATTTGAGCATATTTTCATATATCGGTTGGCCATTTGTATGTTTTCTTGAGAGAAGTGTGAGTTGAGTTCCTCTACCTATTTTTTAGTTGGATCGTTTTTTTGTTGCTGAGTTGTATAACTTCTTTATATATTTTGGACATTTATACTTTATTGGAGGTGTTTGCAAATATCTTCTTCTACTCAGAAGATTGCTTCTGTTTTATTGATGGTTTCTTTTGCTGAAAAGAAACATTTTTAGTTTGATATAATTTCATTAACTTATTTTTGTTTTTTCTTCCTTTGCCTTTGAGGTCAGTGTTTAAAAAAGTCCTCTCTAAGACCAAGGTTCATAAGTTTAGTACTTATGTTCTCTTCTATGCTTTTTATTGATTTTGGTGTTTGAGCCATTTCAAATTATTTTTTTGTATGGTGACAAATAGTAGTCTAATTTTATTCTTTTGCATGTGCCTTATGAATTTTTCCAGCACCATCTCTTAAAGAGGCTTTTTTCTCCATTGTATGTTTTTGGCTTCTTTGTCAAAAATTGTTAGCCCATATATACCTCAGTTTATTTCTGGACTCTCAATACTGTTCCATTAGTCTGTGTCTGTTCTTCTACCAATACCATACTAATTTGAATATTTTTACATTGTAGTCTAATTTGAAGTTGGAGATGTGAAACCTACTATTTTTTTTTTATTTTTTTCTTGGTATTATTTGAGCTATTTACATTTTTTTGTGTTTTAATACAAATCTGATATATTTTTTGTTACATTATTTTTAAAATTCCATTAGTGTTTTGATGGGGATTGCATTAAATCTGTATATTGCTTTGGATAATATGGCCATTTTGACTATGTTGTTTCTTCCAATCTATGAACTGTCTTTCTATTTCTTTGTCTTCTTCAATTTCTTTTATTAATATCTCATAGTTTTCAGTATATAGATCCTTCACTTTTTTTTATTAAGTTTACTTCTAGGCTTTTTATTCTTTTTGATGCAATTGAAAAAATTTGTTTTTTGCATTTCTTTTCTAAAAATTTATTGTTAGTATGTAGGAATGCAATAGATTTTTGTATATTGATTTTGCAACTTGCAACTTTACTGTATTTGTTTATTGTTCCCAATAGTTTTTTTGGAGGGAGAGGGGAGTCTTTAGGGTTTTCTATATAAATGATCATGCTTTATGCAAAAAAAGTGAAAATACGACTTCTTAATTATCTATTTTGATGCCTTTTATTTCTTTCTCTTGCCTGATTGCTCTAACTAGGACTTCCAGTGCTATGTTGAATAATAAGGGTGAGAGTGGGCATCTTTGTTTTGTCCCTGATCTTAGAGGAAATGCTTTCAGTTTTTCACCATTGAGTGAGATATTAGTTGAGAGACTGTCATAGATACCCTTTATTATGTTGAGGTAATTTTCTTCTATACTCATTTTATGGAGTGTTTTAATTATAAATAGATGTTATATCTTGTCAAAGGCTTTTTCTGCATCTATCGATATGATCATATGATTCTTATTCTTTTGTTTATGTGATGTATCATATTAATATATTTGCATATATCGAACCATCCTTGAGTCACTGGAATGAACCCCACTTGATTGTAATGAATTATCTTTAATATATTTGATTTGTTAGTATTTTGTTTAGGATTTTTGCATCTATATTCATCAGAAATATTGGTCCGTAGTTTACATTTCATGTGTTATTCTTGCCAGGTTTTGCTATCAGGGTAATGTTGGCCTCAGAAAATGAGTTAGAAAGTGTTGTCTCTTCTTCAATTGTTGGAATATTTTGAGAAGGATAGTTTTTTAAATTATTTTTGTTTGGTAGAATTTACTAGTGAAGCCATCTAGTCCTAGAATTGTATTTTTGGGAGGTTTATGATGATTGTTTCAATTTATTTACTGTTTATCAGTCTGTTTATATTTTCTAGTTTTTGTATGATTCAATCTAGGAAGATTATATAATTCTAAGAACATGTCTATTTTTTCTAGATTAGTAAATTTGGTGGCATATATTCTTTTAAAGTATTCTTGTTTATCTTTTGTATTTCTGTGGTTTCTGTCAACTTTATCTCTTTTATTTCAGACTTTGTTTTTTTTGAGTCTTTTCTCTTCTTAGTGAGTCTAGCCAAAGTTAGTAAATTTTATTATTTTTTTCATATATACAATACTCTTCATTCTTCTGAATGCAACTTATGTCCATTCCCCTTTTCAATTTCAGACCTTTAGACACTCTCCTCTTATATTTTCATTGTCACAAATTACCCGTATTTATGTTGTATTTCATTTCCAAATTAAAGTACTATCACCTTTATTCTTTTTAATATTTTATGTCTTTTAAACTTGGTTGTATTTATTTTTTTCATTTTCTCATATGATCTTTTATTTAAGTCTTTATTTATTTATTTACTTACTTATTTTATGGTGAAATTGGATAACAGAATTCAGTAAGTTTCAGATGTACAATTAAACAGTAAGCCATATGTATGTGTTTTCACAAAAGCAGTATTTCATCTCTTCTTATGGCTGAGTAATATTCCATTGTATATATATACCACATCTTTAACCAGTCATCTATTGTAAGACACTTCGATTGCTTCCACGTCCTGGCCACCATAAATAATGCATGCTGCTATAAATATTGGTGTGCAAATATCTTTTTAGATATGAGTTTTCAAGTCCTTGAGGTAAATATCCAGTAAAGGGATTGCTGGATCATGCCGTAGATCAATTATTAGTTTTGTAAGGAACCTCCATACTGTTTTCCATAGTGGCTGTAAAAATTTGCAGTCCCACAAGCAGGGTATGAGGTTTCCTTTTTCTCTGCATCCTCTCCAACACTTGATAATATTTGTCCTATTGACAATAGCTATTCTAACAGGTGTGAAATGGTATCTCATTGTGGTTTTGATTTGCATTTTCCTAATAGCTGCTGATATTAAGCATCTTTTCATATGTTTGTTGTCCATTTGCATGTCTTCTTGAGAGAACTGACTGTTCAGGTCCTCTGCAACTTTTTTGATTGAATCATTTGGTTTTTGTTGTTGTTGTTGTTAAGTTGTATGAGTTATTTGTATATATTGGATAGTAGGCCTTTATCGGAGGCGTTGCCTAAAAATATCTTCTCCCACTCAGATGGTTGTGTCTTTACCTTGTAGACAGTTTCTTTTGTTGTGCAGAAGCTTTTAGTTTGACATAAACCTATTTGTTTATTTTTGCTTTTACTTCCCTTGCCTTTGAGGTCAAATTCATAAAATTCTCTTTAAGTCCAAGGTCTATGACTTTAGTTCTTGTTTTCTCCTATGCACATTATTGCTTCAGGTCTTATATGCAGGTTAATCCATTTTCAGTTAATTTTGGTGTGTGATGATAGAAAACACACTCTAGTTTTATTCTCTTGCAAGTGGCTTTCCAGTTTTCCAAGCACCATTTATTGAAGAGGCTTTTTTTCTCCAATGTATGTTTTTGGCCTTTTTGTCAAAAATTATTTGTCTACATAAACATGGGCTTATTTCTGGACTCTCAGTTCTGTTCCACTGGTCTGTTTTTCTGCCAATATCAAGCCATTTTGATTACTGTCGCTTTGTAGTATAATTTGAAGTCGGGCCGAGTGATGCATTCAGCTGTCTTTTTTTCTCAGAATGTCTTTGGCAATTCAAGGTCTTTTGTGCTAACATACCAATTTGATGATTTATTGTTCTATTTCTTTAAAAAATGCTGATGCGATTTTGATGGGATTGCACTACATCTGTGTAATGCTATAGGTAATATGGTCATTTTAACTATGTTGATTCTTCCAATCCACGAACACAGAATGTTTTTCCATTTCTTTGTATCTTTGATTTCTTTTAATAGGCTTTTGTGGTTTTCATTATATTGGTCCTGCTCATGTTTTGTTAGATTTATTCCTAGGTATTTTATTTCTTTCATTGCAATTGCAAAAGGAATTATTTTACAACTTCTTTTTCTGACACTTCAGTTTTAGAGTATAAAAATGATATGGATTTTCGAACGTTGATTTTGTATCCAGAAACTTTACTGTATTTGCTTATTGTTTCTAGTAGTGTTCTTGTGGAGTCCTTAGGGTTTTCTATACAGAGAATTGTGTCATCCGCAAATAGTGACAGTTTGACTACTTTGTTTCCTATTTGGATGCCTTTTTATTTATCTTTCTCTTGCCTGATTGCACTCTCTAGGACCTCCAACGTTATATTGAATAACAGTGGCAATAGTGGACAGACTTGCCTTGTTCTTGATCTTACAGAGAAAATTTTAATTTTTTACCATTCAGTGTAATATTGGCTGAAAGTCTGTCATAAATGACCTTTATTATGTTAAGATACTTTTCTTCTATACCAATTTTGTTAAGTGTATTGATCATAAATGGATGTTGTATCTTGTTGAAGGCTTTTTCTGCATCTATTAATATGATCATATGATTCTTATTTTTAATTTGTTTATGTGTTGTATCACATTAATCAATTTGTATATGTTGAACCATCCTAGTTCCTCTTGGATGAAGCCCACATGATCGTGAAGTATAATCTTTTGAATATGTTGCTGTATTCATTTTGCTAGTATCCTATTTAGCATTTTTGCATCTGTGTTCATGAGAGATATCGGTCTGTAGTTTTCTTTTTTTGTGTTATCTTTACCAGGTTTTAGTATCAAGCTAATATTGGCGTCTTTAATTTTTTGGAAGAATTTGAAGAGAATAGGTATTAAATCATCTTTGAATGTTTAGTAGAATTAGAGGGTGAAGCCATCTGGTCTTGGACTTTTATTTTTTGGTAGACTTTCCATGTTGCTGATCAATCTATTTAGATTTTCCAGTTCTTGATTCAGTCAAGAAAGGTTATATCTTTCAAAGTACTTGTCCATTTCTTCTAGGTTATTAAATGTGATGTTATATAATTTTTCATAGTGTTCTTGTATGATCTTTTGTATTTCTGCTATGTCTGTCATCATTTTTCCTCTTTCTTCCCTGATTTTGTATATTTATGTCCTTTCTCTTTTTTCTTTAGTGAGTGAAGCCGGAGGTTTGTCAATTTTATTAACCTTCTCAAAAAACCAGCTCTTTGTTGCATTTATTTTTTCTATTTATTTTTGTTTTTAATTTCATTTATTTCTTCTCTAATTTTGATTATTTCTCTTCTTCTGCTGACTTTAGGCTTCATTTGTTCTTCCTTTTCTAGTTTTTTAAGATGAAACATTAGGTTGTTTAGTTGGGCTCACTTTTGTTTTTGGAGATAGACCTGTAATGATATGAACTTTCCTCTTATGACCAATTTGCCGTGTCCTGAAAGTTTTGATACGTTGTGCTATTATTATCATTTGTTTCTATGTATTTTTTGATCTCTCTTTTTTATTTTTTCTCTGACTCAGTCATTCTTCTGTAGCATGTTGTTTAATTTCTATGTATTTGTTCTTCCCTCTTTTTTTTTTACAGTTGATCTCCAACTTCAAAGCATTATGATCAGAGAATATGGTTAGTATGATTTCATCCCTCTTATATTTGTTGAAGCTATCTCTGTGTTCCAGTATGTGGTCAATCCTTGGGCATGTCCCATGTGCACTAGAGAAGAATATACGAGGAGGTGTTTTGGGATGAGAGGCTCTGTAAATGCCAATTATGTCCAGTTAGTTAAATGTGTCATTTAAGCATGTTATTTCTTTATTGATTTTCTGTTTGGATGATCTGTCCAAATCTGACAGTGAGGTATTGAGGTCCCCTACTATGATAGTGTTTCGGTCTGTTTCTCCATTTAGTTCTGTTAATGATTGCTTTATATATTTTGGGTCTCCATGACTGGTAGCGTAAGTATTAATAAGCGTTATATCTTCTTAGTGTATGTTTTCCTTTATTATTATGAAGTTTCCCTCAATATCTTTCTTTATCTTTTCTATTTTGAAGTCTATTTCATCTGATATTAGTACTGCTACTCCTGCTTTTCTGTGAATGCCATCTGCTTGAAATATCATTTTCTACCCTTTCACTTTGAGTCTATATTTGTCTTTGGAACTGAGATGTGTCTCCTGGTGGTAGTATATGGTTGGGTTTTGTTTTTTGATCTGATCTGCAACTCTTTGACTTTATATTGGTGAGTTCCGTCCATTTACATTTAGTATGATGATTGAAATATGACGTTTTCCTATAACTGTTTTCTTTTTTCCTTTCTGGTAGCTTGCTGTTTCCATTGGTTCCCTGTCCTTGTGTGTCTTTTTTTCTTTTTTTTTTTTAAATTTTGGTTGAGTTTTGTGGGCTTTCCCTCTTGTCCTTCTTGTTTTCTATTATATAATTCAGTTCTAAATCTTCAGCATGTGGTTACCATTACAAATATGTAGAGGACAATTATATGTACAGAGTAATCCATTTTCTTCTGAGTGTGTTTTATCTCCATTCTCCTTTGCGAATTTGGATTTTTGAATTCTCCCCTTTTCAGTCATTTTTTTCTCAGTTTGTCCTTATGTATCCTGAACGTTCATTATTATCTTGCTATAGCAAATGTCTTCTTATTGTTTAAGCTTATAATGCCCTGTTCTTAGTAAAGGTTGTACTCTTCTACTTCTATCTGCCTGCTAGTCGTCTTACTCATTGTTATGTTTTTATTTTTATTTTTTGTCATTTCCATTTAGTTGAGCTGATCCCTTTCAGTATTTCCTGTAATGAATATCTCTTAGTGGAGAATTCTCTTCATTATTCATTTTTGACAATTTTAATAGTATGTATCTTGTTGAAGGCTCAGTTGATCAAGCTGTTTATTCTTTTAAATGTGTTATTGTATTCGATTTGCTAGTATTTTTTTTTTAGGAGTTTTGCATCTTTGTTTATGAAAGATATTGGTCCGTACTTTTCTTTTTTTGCATGTGTCATCTTTACCAGGTTTTGATATCAAGGTAATGTTGGCCTCATGAAGTGAGTTAGGAAGTATTGTCTCTTCTTCCATTTTCCTGAAAAGCTTGAGAAGAGCAGGTATTGTCTTCAAATGTTTGGTTGAATTCACTGGGGAAGCCATCGGGTCCTAGACTTTTACTTTTCGAGAGATTTTTAATGGTGTTTCAATTTCCGTAATGTTGTTTGGTCTATTTAGATTTTCCAGCTCTTCCTGATTTAGTCTAGGAAGGTTGTATATTTCTGAGAACTTGTCCCTTTTTAGGCTATTAAATTTGTTTTCATATAATTTTTCATATTATTCTTCTATGATCCTTTGTATTTTGATGTTATCTGTTATAACGCTACTTCTTTCATTGTTGATTTTAATTGTGTCTTTTATCTTTATTCTTTAGTGAGTCTAGCCAGAGGCTTGTCAATTTTATTAATCTTCTCAAAGAATCAGTACTTTGTTGCTTAAATTTTTCTATTGTCTTCTTTTTTCTCAATTTAATTCTGCTCAACTTTTTTTTTATTGTTTTCTTCCTTTTGTTGACATTGGTCTTCATTTTTTTCTTCTTTTCCTAGTTTTTAAACATGTAATGTTATATAGTTTATTTGGGCTCATTCCTGTTTCTTGAGATAAGCCTGTTACGATATGTACTGTCCTCTTATAACTGCTTTTGCTCTGTCCCACAAGTTTTGATATGTTTTACTTTCATTCTCACTTGTTTCTATGTATCTCTTAATCTCCTCTTTTGTTTCTTCTATGATCCAGTTGTTCTTCTGTAGCATGTTGTTGAATCTCAACATATTTGTGGTTCTTCCCACTTTCTTTTTACAGTTTATCTCCAGTTTCAAAGCATAATGGTCAGGAATATGCTTGGTATGATTTCAATCTTTTTAAATTTTTTGAAGCTAGTTTTATTCCCCAACATATGTTCTATCCTTCAGAATGTTCTACATCTACTAGAGAAGAATGTAAAAGCTGCTGTTTGGGGATGAAAGGCTCTGTAAATTTTGATGATATCTGATTGTTCTAAGGTGTTATTTAACAATATTTCCTTTTTGATTTTTTTGTTTAGACGATCTATTCATAGTTGACAGTGGGGAATTTATGTCCCCTATTATAATTGTGTTTCTGTCAGTTTCTCCCTTTGGTTCTGTTAGTAGTTGTTTTATATATTTTGGTGCTCCCTTTTGGGGAGCACAAATATTAATATGTGTTATGTCTTTTTGATTTATGGCCCCTCTTACCATTATGAAGTGTCTTTGTTATTTTTTTTTGTTTTATCTTAAAGTCAGTTTTGTCAGATAGAATTACAGCTACATTCTTTTTTCTCTGACTGCTATTTGCTTGAAGTATCATCTTCTACCCTTTCACTTTGAGCCTATATTTGTTCTTGAAGCTGAGATGTGTCTCTTAAAGGCAGCATGTGGTTGTATTTTGTTTGTTTGTTTGTTTGTTTTTTGATCCGATCTGTTACTCTGTGCCTTTTTATTGTTGAGTTCAGACCATTTACATTTCGGGTGATTATTAACAAATGAGTTTTTTCTATAGCCATTTTATCTTTTTGTGTCTGGTACCTCAGTGTCTCCACTGTTTTTTTTTTTTTTCCACTGTTTTTTTTTTTTTTTTTATATCCTTTTTTTTTTTAAATTTAGTGGTGTTTTGTGGTTTTCCCCTCTGTTCCATCTTGTTTTAGGTTATGTGTTTAGTTCTGCATTGTGTGTGTGTGTGTGGTTACCATTAAGTTTGGTAAAATATTCCTGTTGTTTATTGATTTTGTTCTGAGTTCAATGAGGTATTAACCAGATTTTTTTTGTATCTCCTTGAGTTTTTTCAGAAGTGCAATCTTGAATTCTCTGTCATTTAAATCACATATTTTTATATCTTTAAGTTCATTTTCTGGGGATTTAAAAAATCTTTTCCGAACTGCCTTGTCACCTTGGTTGTTCATGGTGTTTGATGAATTATTTCTCTGGCTAAGTATTAATTGAAATGTACTCTCCTTTAATTTTTTAAATTATTATTCAGAGTGATTTCTCTGTATCAGGTTGTTAAGATGAGATTTTTCTTTTGTTTTCCAGTAGGTGATGACAAAGCTTCTTGCACTGCCCAAGCCTCTTAGATCTCTGTTTTGGGGCAAAAAATGTTCTTTATTTCCTAGGAATGTGTGTGTCTCCTCTGTTATCAGGTTACCTCAATCCCAGCAATCCACCCCCATTGAGAATGTGAATGGTGAAGGGGATCCGAGACTCTGAAGAGACCCTTAAGTCTCAGTACTGCTTCAATACCTAGGTACAAGTTTGGGGCCTGCTGCAAGCTCTGGGAAGATAAGGAATGTTGTGCTCTGTGAGGATGGGGGAAAGGTGGCCAGGCTCAAAGACTCTTCTTTCTGCCTGGGAATGGCAGATTCTGTTCCTTTGTATATGATCTCTGCTCTGTTCTCAGCTTTGTTCACTGGGCTCTGCCATGTGGGATATGCTGATGACTCAGGGAGAACTGCTCATGACTTTTTAAAAATTAAACTGCCATGTAAATTTCCTCTCCTTTTCATTCTGCTGTGAGCTCCAGGGTGTTTTCTGTAGCACCTATCAACTTTTCTTCTCCTTGCTCAAGTGATTCACCCACTTTTAAATGGTCTGACATTCAGATCTCTTAGATGTGCTTGTATGCTCTGCCGGATGTTATCTGGTGGATTGTAAGTGTTCTGTTTGTCATGATTTTAAGGGGACAGGTCAGGGAAATCCTTCATGGCTCCATTCTTCTGATGTCACTCTTCTTTTTCTTAAAAAAGTCCCTTTAACATTTCTTGTAATACTGGTTTGGTGGTAAAAAGAACTCCTTTAGTTTTTTCTTGTCTGGGAAACTCTTTTTCTGTCTTTTGATTCTCAATGATAGCTTTGCTGCATAGAGTAATCTTAGTTTTAGGTTCTGGCCTTTCATCACTTTGAATAATTCAGTAAATTCTTTCTGGCTTGCAAGGGTTCTTTTGAGAAATCAGCTGACAGTCTTTTAAGAGCTCTCTTGTAGATAACTAAGTGTTATTCTCTTGCTGCTTCTAAGTTTCTCTCTTTGTCTTTAACCTTTGGCATTTTCGTGATGATGTGTCTTGGTGTGGGCCTCTTTGGGTTCATCTTGTTTTGGACTCTGCACTTCCTGAACTTGTATGTATGTCTATTTCCTTCATCAGGTTAGAGAACTTTTTGGTCATTATTTCTTCAAATAGATTTTCAGTCTCTTGCTCTCTTTTCTCCTTCTAGTGCCCTTGGGATGCAAATGTACCGCTTGATATTGTATCAGAGGCCCCTTAAACTATCCTCATTTTTTTTGGATTGTGTTATCTTGTTGCTGTTCTGATTTGGTGTTTTCTGCTACCTTATCTTCTAAATCACTGATTCAATCCTCTGCTTCATCTAATCTACTGTTAATTCCTCCTAAGGTATTCTTTATTTCAGTTATTGTATTCTTCATTTCTGACAGGCTCTTTTTTTTTATGTTTTCTATCTACACTTTTATGTTCTCTATTTCTTCCTTAAAGTTCTCACTAAGTTCATCTACTCTTGCCCTAAGTTCAATGAGCATCCTTATAACAAGTGTTTTGAACTCTGTATCTGATAGATTGCTTTGTCCATTTTGTTTACTTTTTTTCAGGAATTTTGTTTTATTCTTTCATATGAGATGTGTTTCTATGTTTCTCCATTTTGACTGCTTCTATGTATTAGATAGGGCTCTTATATCTAATGGTTTTTGTAGAGTGGCCTTATGTGGTATGTGTTCTATGGGGCCCAGGGGCGCAGTTTTTTTCTGTTCTAAGATAGGTGTTTCAGGTGTATCCTTCATATAGGCTGTGTGTGCCCTCCTGTTTTAGTTGAGCCTTGGCTGCTGTTTTCACATCAATGGGAGGGATTGACCCACAAGCTTATTTGTTGTGAGGACTGATTGGTGACTACAGTATAGGAGTTTTTGTACTGAGGCTGATCATATGGAGTAGGATTTCTTTAGCAAGACTCTGATGCCTGCCCAGTTTTCTCTTTGAGTGTCCTCAGATTCAGCCTCGGGAGGTTCTTTCCTCTTGGTCCAAAGCTGACCACCAGGCATGTTGGCCTTGGGGCCTTTTGGGATGGGCCTGCCATAGATCAAGTTAAGGTGTAGGCTGTTCCTTGCTTGGAGTCACCTGGAATGAGCCACCAAGCAATCTAAAGATGGCCGCCACCCACTCTGGCTTGGATGTGTCTCCAGAGACCAAGCTGGGAACTGAGCTGGCTGATGCTAATATCAGGCTATTGGTTGCTAAACAAGGGATATAAGGCATGCTGTGGCCAGATGCTGCTTTTTTTGGTTTTGTGAACCTTTGATAGATTTTATTAATGTCTGCAGCATTAGCTTAGATAGGTTGTTTTTTTATGGAAAAAAAACTGAAAGCAGCTTGCTTGGGCCTACAGTTTCTGTGGAGTGGGTTCTCAGGGAAACACCAGAGGTGGGCAAACAGTGTTAGCCAGGTTGTTGGAGACTCAAATATTCTGGCTGCCTGCATTTGCAAGTTGCAAGTAGGGAGGGTTCAACAATGAGACAATAAATTCAGCCAGCACTTTTGTCCAGGGAAAGTTGCCACTCCAGCCCTCATCCTGAAGCCAGACCATCTCGTTCCTCCTTGTATGTTCCTGGTACCTTTCAATTTGTTGCCTTAACACTAGATCTCAGAGTGAGTCTATCAGTGAGTAGCACCATGCACAGTCCCTTGAAGAAGAGTGTCTGGGCCTCCCACAGTTCTCTGTCTATATTCTTCACTGGTTTTCCAACAAGAAGTTATGGGACTTTTCTTTCTGGAACTAGAACTCTGTACTAGGGAGCCCTGTTTGGGGCCAGGACTCCTTGCTCCTCTGGGATGAATGACAAAACCAAGATATTCTTCCTGATTCTCAGCCACCATATGTGGGTGTGGGACCAGGAGTTTCATGTCTCTGGCCCTCCTGCCAGTCTTCAGGTGGTTTCTTATGTTTGTCCCCAGTTGTAGGACTCTGTTCAGTTAGACTTAGGCGACTTCCAATGATGCTTATTCTGTAGTTTAGTTGTAATTTTGCAACTAACATAGAGTTCACCTGCTTTGTCATCTAGATTGGATCTCCTAGATGAGTCCAGTATGAACTCATTTTAAATTTGGGGTCTTGTTTAGCTATTCCACACTTGCCCGTACAGATAATTTTATTGCCCATGTCATGAATAACAGAAATATTTCCTTTTGAATATTACCACAATTTGTTACAGCAGGATTTTTCAAATATTGTATTCACTCATTCATTTATCTCTCTATCCATTAATCTCTGCATCCATTCACACTTCCACTCATTTATTTGGCAAATAACTATTGAGTTCCTCCTAATTGACATGTATTGTAATGATACATGTAATGATACTACAACAAATAAGACAGAAATAGTTCATACTGTCCTAGAAATAACTGAATAACAGAAAAGATAAACATCGAGCAAGGTTTTGCAAGGCTTGTGAAGAAGTATTTTGTGAGTGTGTTACAGGGAGATCACAGTTTGGCATATCATAAAAGGCCTTTTTGAAGAATTGATAGTATTTAATCTGAGACATTAAAGAGGAAGAAAGAGTGAGCTAAGCTAAGCTAGTTGGAATTGGAAGTGGAAAATGTTCCAGGTTTAAAACACATCTTGTGAAAATGCTCAGAGATGAAAAAGTGAATAAGATGTTCAAGAGACTAAAAATTAAGGGAGTGTCATGACTAGATTTGTGTTTAACTAAGACTTATGTTAAGACTTGATTGTAGGTAGAAAAGAATACAAAGAAAGAGAGTGAGGAGGAGGTTGATTTAGTAGTTAAGATTAAAAAATAATGACTATCTGAAATAGGATGTCAATTAGTGGAAATGGAGTGAAGTGACTGGATTTCAGAGATAATTAGCAGGTTGGGGATGTGTATTATGAACCTTAGGTTTCTTGCATTAGCACTTGAATGGCAGTCGTGCCATTTACTATAAGAAAAATGAGTTTGAGATGTAAAATGTTGAGATTGGTTTGGGATATATAAATTAGTGTGTCTGTGAAACATCCAAATAGATATGTTAAATAGTAAGTCAATTGAATAAGTGTGAAGCTTAGAGTACAGTTTTGGGAATTTTTGGCATAAAGATGCTGAAATTAAAATCAAAGATGATGGTACCACGTAAGAAGAGAAATTATGGGGGAAAAAAAGAAAAAAAATCTATAAAAGATCACAAAGTAATAAAATGATGCTGTCAAAGAACACCTTGCACATGGTAGGGACTCAATTTTTAAGAAAATGAGATTTTTTAAGAAATTAGCTCACACAATTGTGAAAACTGGAAATTCTGAAATCTGCAGGACACGCTGGAGATCCAAGGAAAAGTTGTTGATTTTGCAGCTCAAGTCCAAAGATAGTCTGGAGGCAGAATTCACTTCTTCTTGGACTATCTCAGGTCTTCCTCCCGGCTTAAGGCCTTCAACTGATTGAATGAAGCCCACCAACACTATGGAGGGAAATCCATCTTACTAAAAGTTTACTGATATAAATGTTAATTTCATCCTAAAAAAAAAAAAAAAAACTTTTACAGAACATCTAGACTGGTGTTTGACCAAATATCTGGGTACTGTGGCCTAGCCATGCTGACACATAAAATTAACCATCAATGAATTGAAAAATAATGTTTTATAACTTCTGATTCTGATCCAATTTATTTGTTTAATTCAAAGCATATGCATTTTCTTTTTTAATTCTATTTTTATGTCTTTTTGGGAGAAGTGTCTGTTCAAGTCCTCTGCCATTTTTTAATTGGATTGTTTGTTTTTTGTTGTCATTGAGTTGTATGAGTTTTTGTATATTTTGGATAGTAGGCCCTTATCAGAGATGTTGCTAGAAAATATATTTTCTCATTCAGATGGTTGTCTCTTTATCTTGCTGATGGTTTCTTTTGCTGAGCAGAAGCTTTTTAGTTTGTTGTAGTCCCATTCATTTATTTTAGCTTTGACTTCCCTTGCTTTTGAGGTCAAATTCATAAAATCCTCTTTAAGTCCAAGGTCCTTGAGTTTAGTTCCTATATTTTGTCATATGCACTTTATTGTTTCAGGTCCTATAATCAGGTCCTTAATCCATTCTGAGTTAATTTTGGTGTGTGGTGATAGACAACAGTCTAGTTTCACTCTTTTGCAGGTGGCTTTCCAGTTTTCTGAGCACCATGTATCGAAGAGGCTTTCCTTTCTCTATTGTATGTTTTTGGCTCTTTGTCAAAAATCATTTGCCCATATATACATGGGTTTACTTATGGACTCTCAATTCTGTTCCACTGGTCCGTGTGTCTGTTTTACTGCCAATATCATGCCGTCTTGATTATAGTTGTTTTGTAGTATAATTTGAAGTCAGGCAGAGTGATGCCTCCAGCCTCATTCTTTTTTTCCTCAGGATAGCTTTGCGATTTGAGGTCTTCTGTGCTTCTCTACAAATTTGATGATTTTTTGTTCTATTTCTTTAAAAAAATGCTGATGGCATTTTGATGGGGTTTGCATTAAATCTGTATAATGCTTTAGGTAATAATGGGACTACGTCAAAATAAAAAGCTTCCGCACAGCAAAAGAAACCGTCAACAAGGTAAAGAGACAAGCATCCGAATGGGAAAATATATTTGCAAGCAATGTCTCTGATAAGAGCCTAATATCCAAAATATACAAAGAACTCATACAACTCAATAACAACAAAAATCAAATGACCCAATTATAAAATAGGCAGAGGACCTGAGCATACACTTTTCCCAAGAAGACATACAAATAGCCAACAAACATATAAAAAGATGCTCAACATTGCTAGCTATTGGGTAATTGTAAATCAAAACCACAATGAGATCCCATCTCACATCTATTAGGATAGCTATAATCAACAGGAAAAGTTATAGTAAGTGTTGGGGAGGATGCAGAGAAAAATGAACCCTCATAACACTGCTTATCGAACTGCAAATTGGTACAGCCATTATGAAAAACAGTATGGAGGTTCCTCAAAAAAATTAGAGTTGATCTACCACATGATCCGGCAACCCCTTTACTGGTTATTTACCCCAAAGACTTGAAAACCCATATCCAAAAAGATATTTGCACACCGATGTTCATAGCAGCATGCATTATTTACAGTGACCAGGACATGGAAACAGCCAAAGTACCCTACAATAGATGATTGGCTAAGGAAGATGTGACACATATATACAATGGGATATTACTCAATTATAAGAAGATATGAAATACTGCCGTTTGCGACAGCATGGATGGACCTTGAGATAATTATACTAAGGGAAATAAGCTAGACAGAAAAAGTCGAAAATGACATTATGTTACTTATATGTGGGATATAAACTTAAAAACAACAAATGAACATTACAAACAAACATAGACTCATAGACATGGACAATAAAACAGATTAACAGAGGATGGAGTAGGGGGAAGGGAGAAGGTAGATGTGTAAAAGATGTTAAATATGTGGTGACAGAGAGAAATCTAACTATGGGCAGTGAATACAATACAATGAATTGTACACCTGAAACTTACTGGATTTTGTTAACCAACATCACCATAATAATAAAAAAATATCCTCATATAAACTTAACAGTTATTTATTAAATGTCTACTGATAAAATAAAGGTTAGATCAAACATTGATTCTCTATTAAAGTACAAGAACATTATGGTACTAAGTGGACAGGTGTGCAATAAAAAAATAATATTTGCAATGTTGATGCATGCCATAAAATGGATTTTAGACATCATTTGACTGTCATTCTTAAATTGTTCTAGATTTTCTTCTGTTTAGAAGATTTTTTTTCAATTGCCTCGGGTTGGGGCAAAAATTTTAAAATTAAAATTCAATTAATTCAAAGCAGTGTGGTTTTCTCTTAAGCTTCTAAGTTCAGTCTTCCTCTTAATGAAGTTAAATTTCACTGTGCCCTTTGCAAAATAAAGTGATAGTGAGACACGGCTTTGGTTTTCTCTACCACTAATAATATTATAATGGGATAATTTTCCCCATGGAAAATTATAATGCAATCCCTGGTCTTTTAGCAAATAACTATGAGCTGTGGCCACTTATGATTACATAAATCGAAACTACATCCTGACATTTTTATTTCTAATGTAGTTGATAAACAATTGTTATGAAGTCCCACAGGCAACTTGTTTTCATTGGTTTATGTGGCTATTCATAATTTATATGGTATGAGTTAATTTTAAAGTATTTTTCTATCAGCATTTTTTAATGTGATTGACATTACCATGCTGGTGAATATATCATAGTGTCTTTAGTAGTTGTCCTCAATCATGAACTTTTGCCTTGTTTCCATTCCATTCACAGTCACAGACTTCCAAAAAAGTCATAAAATATAATTGTGTATGTTTTACTGTGTGTATGTTTATTAACCTAGATTTTAAAGATGACTAGACTAGATCTGGAAACACAGAAGCAATAAGTAAAATGGCAACTGGGCTCAAGGAAATATCAAAATATAATAATTATTTACCAATTTCTCCAAAAAGTCTATAGACTTTTACTTCCAACTTTCTTTATATCTATGCTATGATATATTTTATTAATCTTAGAAATTGTTGCTGTAAGCCATAATGGCTGACTCCATCACTCCCATAGTTAGAAAACAACATTTCAAAGAGATAAAAATATCACCTGTTTATTATCTCAGTTTTCATCTGTGGTTCAGGAGTTCGGGAGAGCTTAGCTGAGTCCTTGGCTCATAGTCTCATAAGACTACAATCAAAGTATTGGCTAAGCTGTATTTCCTTTTGGAGTTTACTATTCCTTTTCAAGCTCACCTAGTTGTTCCTTATGGTTGTAGGACTAAGATTCTTAATTTCTTCCTGGCTATCATCCAACTCTTAGATGCCTTCTTCTGCCCTTGCCACATAGCCCTATCACAAATTAGCAGCTTACTTTTTAAGGTCAGCAAGAAATCTTTCACTTTAACTGACTAAATTAGAGTCCTTTGCAATTTAACCTAATCAGTGAAGTGATATCCCATCACATTTGCCATATTCTGTTGCTAGAAACAGGTCAGAGACTCCACCCACACTATGGGGAAAGGGACTGTAGAACAGTGTGACTCATTAGGCTTCACCTTTATGTGTTTCTGCTCAGAGCACATCCTTGTCTTTAACATTATAAAGGTTACAATGGATTATATAAATGACTAGAGTAAAATCAGATGCACCCAATGTCTAAAAATGTAGGCTTGATGACTGCTAACACATGATTTGCAAAGGCCCTTCATTTTCTTAAAATGTAATTTCTAAATGTGGTTACTTTCTCCACCTTTGGATTAGAGAATTATCAGTAAGTCTAAATTCTTAAGTTATTTGAAGGAAAAAAAATAAACTAAATTCATAAACCTTCATCTAATTTGAGTTATTTTTCATCACCTGTTTTCAAATTCTTAAAAAAATGCTTTATCTCATGCATATTACCCTTGTCTACCACTATCTAAAATAAAGATTTCGATTTATATTAGTCATTTAGTTTTTAGAAACAGGAAATATAAGTGAAAGTTTCTCTGAAATATAGATTGCACTCAGTTTACAGAGAAGCTGCCTTTCAAAATGGCCAGTGCAATGTTAGTCACAGAAACTCAGCAGGTGAAAAGCACATAGATAGACAACACAGCAGTAGCCATTTATTTTCAGGTAAAAAGACTGCACCCTGAGGTTTGCCTTGTCAGACTCCCTGATATGCTCTTCAAAAGTTTAAAGATGTTTGTTCCTTCACATGTCAAATGAATTAGGGCACAATACTTTGCTGTGAATTGCATGGTTTGAAATTGCTTTTTCTACCCTCTAAATTCTACATCTAATTAAAAATATCATTGAAAAATGAAATTCTTTGTTGTATTTGAATATGGAATGGTCTTTATTGTTTTTTAATCAATTTATATTCTGATTATGAATTATACTTCTCTAATTATTTGAAAATTAACATTTGTTAAAGTGTAAACTCTTGTCCAATTTTTCTTTGTTGTCAAGCCAATAACCATCATTTAGGCATCTGAACTGTCTTTCTCATCAAGAGTTCTCTTTATTCTCTCTTGTTACAACAGAAGTATTTTAATGTAAAACTAAAAGGGAAAGTAACTATTTTTAGTTCTAAATTTATGGTCCTTAATTTTTTTGTGTGTGCTTATGAATTAACCAGTGTGGCTGACAACAATATAGATCTCCAGGCTCAACTCCAAGACATATTTATCTGTTATGTCTTATGTGGGACCAAGGTATCTTCATTTTGACAATCAGCTGAGGTGATTGAAAGGCAAGTGATCTACAGAACACATTTTGAGACATATTGGAAGAACTCACCTTTGTAGATTACTTTAAGTGTTTTTTTTCTAAATCATTTACTAACCCCTAATTAAAAACCATAGCCTGTTTAAACTAGAATATGTGGTTGGGAAAAATAAATACTGGTCATCTATTCCAAATAATACAGCTAACTATGTATCCAGATTGACATTTCTACTGAAAGTAGTCAAAGATATTGGATAAAATATTTTTAAAATCTTCTTTAGAAACATGAAAGAATGAACAAAATAGTAAAGAATGTTTAGGTTAAGGAAGAACCAAAAATAATCATAAAAATACTGAGCTACTTTTCCCTAGCATTTTTTGCCTCCAAATCTGGCAACATTTAGTGTAGATTTTTATGGTCTTGAAGAGCTGGGGAACTACAAGCAAAATCCAGGACATTCCCAAGATGGGATATCAAAAAGGAAACACTTTCCCTACAAAATGGGAACCCAAAGACCTTTAGGATCAGAGTAAATTTCACCTAGAAATAAACTGCATGTATATCTTCTTATCCTTTCTGTCCCCATCCACCAAAAAAGAGAAAGTTGCTAAAATACTGAGCAGTGCAGGACTAAAATAAAATAAAGTACAATCATAAACACAAACCAGTTCTTAATTTTACTCCAAATTCGTATTATATAGATAGCACTTAAAAACTCAAACTTTCCATTGGAACATAGTGATCTCCTTCTGGTGTTTCCCCAAAACATATAGTAGAAGTTAATGAAAAACTTATCTGAAGGATTGCACCTTTATTGAAGACTTCAAATAATCCTAACAGTTATTTTTTCCCCTACGGAATTAAGCAGTCCACAGTAAAAACAAACAAACAAACAAACAAACATAAAAAGATAAAGAAAACAGGGCACAATTTATAAGAAACATCAGAAAAATCAGACAGCAAAATAGGTATACAAAGACTTAATTTGCTTTAATTATCAAATGTAAATTTTTAAATAGCTATATTTGCAATATTTAGAAAATATATTACAAGTATGAAAATATCTGCAAAGAAATGGAAACTGTAAAACGATCTAGCAGATATGTAAAAGTACAAAACGTAACTTATAAAAATTAAAAATAAATTTATGTAAAGTAACTTAATGGATTAGAAAATAATGTCAGTAGGTTGGCAGACTAGAAAGCTCCGGGATCTTGTTTCCCCATGGAAACATCGTATAAAAAACTACAGACTGATTAAAATAACTATAGGAGCTCTGGAACAAAGTCAAAGATCTATAGCAACCATGTGAATCCCCAATTGAGCAAAGGCCACATTCAAAATGGTAGGAAATTTCACAGTATTTTACTCTTCCTTACTGCACTCTCCTCAGCATGGCGTGGCTGAGGTCCAGAGACAGTGGCTCAATTTCTGGTTTCCTTTCTCTGTTCAGAAAAAAAAAAAAAAAAAAAAAAAACAGGGTTGAGATTGTTTGTGATGTTCTGCCATATCCGTGGGGTCTTTAACTCGTATCTGTTTTGTCTGACTCTGAGCTCAGACAGAAATGGCAGCATGCTTTGGATCTCAGGATGGAAGTCACAGAGGCAGTGGCAGTTGCTGTGGTGCATGAAAACTGCAGGGGAACTGCAGATGTGTAGATTTCTGGGGGTAAATGACTATAGGCAAAGGAACCATTGACTAAGATGGAGGCGCAGGAAACCCCAGTTTTTAGTCTACCATAGAAACGTCAAATTAATAATGACATATAGACCAAAATACCTTTATAAATAGAGCATCCAGTTAGGAAGTTGCAGTACTCCAGAACAGAAAACCCAGAAGAACAGAATTGAAAAGGATAAGAAGAGTCTCTCCAACACTTATTTGCTGTCTTTTTCGATAATAGCCATTTCAACAAGTGTGAGATGAGAGCTCATTTGTGTGTTTTTTTTTTAATTAAATTTATCAGGGTAATACTGGTTAATAAAATTATATAGGTTTCAAGTGTACAATTCAATAATATATAATCTATATATTGTATCATGTGTTTACCACCCAAAGTCAAATCTCCTTCTGTCATGATATATTTCACCCATTTACCCTTATCTAACTTCTCCTCCTCCCTTCCCCTCTGGTAACCACTAAAATATTGTTTGTGTCTGAATTTTTGTTTGTTTGTTGCTTTCAGTTTTATATTCTACAGATGAGTAAAATCATATGGTTCTTGAATTTTTCTGTCTGGCTTATTTTCCTAAGCATGGTAATCTCAAGATTCACTCATGTTGTCATAAATGACATTTCCTATCTTCTTATGGCTGAGTAATATTCCGTTGTATATATGTACCCCATCTTCTTTATCCAGTGATCTACTGAAGAGCACTTTGGTTGTTTCCATGTTTTGGACACCATGAATAATGCTGCTATGAACATCAGGGTGCATATATATTCGTGGATAAATGTTTTCAAATATTTTGGGTAGATAGTCAAAAGAGAAATTGTTGGGTCATATGGTAATTTTATTCTTAATTTTTGAGTAACCTCTATACTGTTTTTCATAGTGTCTGTACCAATCTACATTCCCATCAGCAGTGTCTCATTTCTCTAATACTTAGTGATATTGAATATTTGTTCATATGCCTATTGGATATCTGTACATCTTCCTTGGAAAAGTGTACTTTCAGGTCCTCTGCTCATTTTTTTCCTTGTTGAATTGTATGAGTTCTTTATATATTTTGGATATTAGTCTCTTATCAAATTTATCATTTGCAAATATGTTTTCCCAATTAGATTGTTACCTTTTTTGTTTTGTTGATTGTTTATTTTGCTATGCAGAAGCTTCTTAGTTTGATGTAGTCTCATTCATAAAATTTTACTTTTGTTTTATTTGTCTTTGATTGGAGGAAAGGAAATTCTCATGCACTGGTATTGGAAATATAAATTAGTGCAACCACTATAGAAAACAATATGAATGGTTCTTATAAAATTAAGAATAGAACTACCATATGATACAGTAATTACCCTGCTGTATATTTTTTTGAAAAATATGAAAACGCTTATTTGTAACTCTGTGTTTATTGTAGCATTATTTACAATAGCCAAGGCATAGATATTACCTAAGTCCATTGGCAGATGATTGAATAAAGAAGATGCAGCACATACACACATACACACATATGATAGAATACTACTTAGCCATAAAAAATGAAATATTGCCATTTGCAACAGTAGGGATGAATCTTGAGAGTATTATGCTAACCGAAATAAGTGAGATGGAAAAGGAAAAAAATGTATGATTTCACTCACATGTGAAATCAAAAAAAGAAAATAACAAACTAAAATAAACAAACAAAAACACTCATAGATATGGACAATAGAATGGTGGTTACCAGTGAATAAAGGGGTGTTTGAGAGGGTGAAGTGGATAAGGGGGTTTGAATACATGGTAATGGAAGGAAACTAGACTTTTTGGTAATGAATATGCAATAGAGTATACAGATGTCAAATTATAATGCTGTACACCTAAAAATTATATAATGTTATTAACCAATGTTACCCAAATAAATTTAATTTAAAAAACTGGTAAGAATAACAATATTATTTTATTCCTATAAATCCCTCCCTCAAGTTGGTACAGCTCAGCACTGAGAGAACATCTCCTACCGTGACTTCTTTAGGTGAGAGAGAGAGAACAGAGACTTCCTCCAGTGTCCTGGCCTTTCAGTGCATTGCACCAGGGATCAGTTTCTGCCTCACTTCACATGGAGTGCTAATGAAACCAGCATATTTAGATGCCAAGAAGAAGTTAAAAAACAAAGAAAAGGGGGTGGATGCCTGTTCCCATGAGCCCAGATCTGCAAGATTGAAAGAAGGTGCAAAACTTGAAGCATCTACTCTAGGAGGGAGGAGAGGAATGGAATAATACTCCAACATTACTGAGCTTTCATGGTGCTGCCTTAAGGGCTGGTTTTTGTCTCTTCCCATACAGAGCTGATGGAACCAGTATAGTTCAGACATCTGGCACAGTTAAGAAAATAAAAAGAAAAAGGGTAGGGTCTTGCTGTAGCCAGGAGAGCTCTGTGAGGTTGAGAGAAGGTCCAGAACTCAAGATTTCTCCACAGAGAATGAGGTGGATGAGTGGTGTGTATCATCAACATCCTGGCTCATGGTATAAAAATCAACAATATAAAAGTATATTAAAGCATAACACTCATAGGAAGATCTAAGATGGTATAGAAGGTAAAAGTTGTACAAGACTCCTCTATCAATCACACCAAAATTATAACATAACTACAGAGCAACTAGTATGTGGAATCACCAGAGGTCTGACTAAACAGAAGCCCTACAACTAGGTCACCTCAAATAACAGGTCATTTCAAAATGGTAGGTGGGCCGGAGATGCAAAATACCCTGGTCCCACAACCACAAGTGGCGATTGAGAATTTATTAAGAATCAGGAGGGTCATCGTGGCTACAGAGCTTCCTCCCTCACCTGAGGAGAGGTCCCAGCTGCACACTGGGCTCCCCAGCTCAGGGTTCCAGTGCTGAGAAGAGAAGTTCCTATAACCTCTAGCTGTGAAAACCAGCAGAGGTTTTAGCTGAGTGAGACAGACAGCTGCAGGAAGTGGAGACCTTCCTCCTAAAGGTCCTATACCCAGCCTTACTTGCTGACAGACTCGCTCACTCTTAGCTCCAGCACTGGGGCAACTGCTCAAGGGACACCAGGGACATATGTGGAGGCGCTGAGCTTTTGGACTTCAGGGCGCAAGCTTGATGGGTGGCTGGCTCCTGGAGAGAGGTGAAGACAGAAGCCATTGTTCCCTTGTTGAGCTCTTCCCCCTCCCAGCCTGCAGATGCAGGTGCCATCAACCTGGATTACATAGGTCACTCTGCTCTGGATTAGAGAGACTCTGCCTCTCCTAAATTGTGGGCCCACCCAAGCCACTTCCAGTGGCTTATTCTATACAAATGAGCTGTCTTGGCTCCTGCTGCGAAATTTCATGAAACCTCTCAAAGGCTCACAAAATGCAAAGAGGCAGCATCTGGCATCAGTGTGCTCTGTACTTCTTGCTGAACAGCCTCAAGCCCTGAACTAGTAGCAGCCAGCCTCAGTTTCAGACTTGACTCCTCAGTGAACCTATAGGCCAGCACAGGTGGCCGCCATATGTGGATTTCTTGGTGACTCTTACCAGGTGGTACCAGAGGTGCACAGTCTGTGGCTGAACTTAACCTGAAGCCGGACCCCTCTCAGGTCTGTGCCAAAGAACCCCACAGCACACTTACTACATAAAGCCACTCTATGAAGGCCAGGAGACTTAGGAGCCCTACCTAATACATAGAAACAGAAACAGGGAGGCAGCCAAAATGGGGAGACAAAGAAACATATCTCACTTAAAAAAAAAAAATCAGAACAAAACTTCAGATAAAGAATTCACCAAAATGGAGACAAGCAATATACCAGATACAGAGTTCAAAATATTGGTTATAAAAATGTTCATGGAACTTAGGGGAAGAGTAGATCAACTCAGTGAGAACTTTAATAAAAAAGATAAAAAAATCTCATAAAAATAGAGACAGAAATTATAAAAGAAAACCAGTCAGAAATGTAGACTACAATATCTGAGATGAAGAGTATATTAGAGAGAATCAACAGAGTGGAGGAAGCAGATGATTGAATCACTGGTATAGAGGATGGAGTAGCAGAAGACAATCAGAATGGCAACAAGAAAAAAATAAACCAAAATAATGAAGATAATATAAGAAGCTTATGAGATAACATCAGATGTAACAACATTCACATCATAGGGGTAACCAGAAGGAGAAAAAGAGCAAGGAGTTGAAAACCTTTTTGAAGAAATAATGATGGAAAACTTTCCCAACTTGGTGAAGGAAGTAGACCTACAACCTCAGGAAACTCAAAGAGGGACTTCTTTAAGAAGAAAAATATGTAGCTAAAAATATGAATAAAGAATGGCAATAACTACACATCTATTAAGAAGTACATCAAGTGAAAAATAATTAAGTGCTCCAATCAATATAAAGGGTGGCTGAATGGATAAGAAAACAAGACCCTCACATATGCTGCCTACAAGACACTCGCTTCAGACTAAAAGTCACTCACAGACTAAAAGTAAGAGGATGAGAAAAAATATTGCATGATGGACCTACAGGAGAGTATGCTGAGTGAAGTAAGTTAGATAGAGGAAGACAAATGTCATATTATTGCATGTATATATGGAAGCTAAAGAACAAAACAAATGAACAAACAAATAGAAACAAACTCATAAATACAGAGAACATTTTGAGAGTTACCAGATCAGAAGGGAGTTGAGGGGTCAGTGAAAAGGGTGGATGGAGGAGATTAAGAAGTACAAATTAGTAGTTACAAATACTCATGGAAATAGAAAGTATAGCATAAGGAATACAGCCAATAATATTGTAATAACTATGGTGTTAGAGGGGCACTAGATTTATTGGGGTGATCACTTTGTGAGTTATATAGATGTCTAATCACTATGTTGTACACCCTAAATTAATAGAGTATTATATACCAAGTATAACTGATATATATATATATATATATATATATATATTTAAAAGTATAACACTCACTAGTAAAGATAAACATATAGAAAAATACAGAATACTGTAGTACTGTAATGTATGTAAATCACTTTTAATTCTAGTATGAAATTTAACCCATTTCCCATTTGCCCCAAGAATACTCACTGGCGGCATTTCCAATTGCAGCATTTACCCTGAGATAACTCGTGGATTACAGTCCTAAACTTACCTCCAAAGTTTACTATATGTCTTCCATGCTTTACAGAGAATTATATCAAAACAGGACTGATGTAGTTAGGACGGCTCGTTTGAACCAAAAACAAGTGCCAAATGATTTGAAAAAAAAAAAAATAATAAAGGTTGCAAAATGGACAACTGTAGCCAGATTCTGTGGTGAACTTATGACACTGAAATGGTACGACAAGAAGGAGGTGACAATGCTTTCAACATTCCACAATGATACTATGATTGAAGTAGACAAGAGAAAAGGAAAGAAAACTAAGAAGCTATGTGTCATTGTGGATTATAATGAGAATATGGGAGCAGTGGACTTGGCTGATCAGATGTCGCTTCTTATCTAACTTAGTGCAAAAGGCACACATTTTGGTATAAGAAATTCTTTGATCACCTTTTAAACATTACAGTGCTTGAAACTCCTACACTGTGTTCAAGAAGGACAATCCTGAGCACACAATCACCCAATTAAATTTTGACCAACATTGATTGAAAGAATGCTGGAAAAGCATCACAAGCCAGGACAGAAATGTCTTTGAGGTTGTCTGTGTTCTGATGATGTCACACTTCTTTGCCTGTCTGGAAGACATTTTCCCCAGAGCATATCACCAATATCAGGGAAACAGAATCCAACTGGTTGTCGCAAATTTTGCTGTTCACACAATGACAAAGATGGCAAGAAGATCCAAAGAGAAATGCACATAATGGATATATAATATAAAAAGAAATGAATTGTGACATCAACAATATAAAGTGTGTGTATGGGAGAAGTAAATTGTAGAATTTTTAAAACGTGATTACAGTTAAGTTGTTACTAGCTTAAAATAGACTGTTATAACTATAAAATTTTCTATGGAAGCCTCATGGTAACTACACAGAAAATACGTACAGAACATAGACAAAAGAAAAAGAGAAATAAATCAAAGCAGAACACTCCAAAAAAAAAAAAATCAATAAATTACAAAGGATAACAGCAAGAAAGAAACAAAGGGACAAATAAAGATGACAGAAAACAATTAACAAAATGATAAAAGTAAGTTTTTAACCTATCAATAATTACTTTAAATGTAAATGAGTTAAACTCCCAATCAAAATATAAAGATTGGCTGAATGGATTACAAAAAATAAAAGATCCAACTGTAAGCTGTATACAAGAGACTCACTCTACATTTAAGGATATATATATAGACTGAAAGTGAAGGAAGGGAAAGATATATTCCATACAAATGGTAACCAAAGGAGACTAGGAATGATACATGCAAAAGTCTTTGAAATATTGTCATGTCTAAAACATCCATGGAGACATTTTGTCCAGCCAAGTAGTGTTTGATATTTACTGCTGTCTGAAATGTCCATGTTTGGGAGAAATAACTGGGTTCACATAGCCAATAATGTTTATTTCTATTTCAGGTTTACACAGTTAATACGTTAAAAAATACTATTATATTTATTGGTCTATTAGTTGTGTTGTGGCTATATTGTCAATAATAACCCTTCTTGCCTTGGTAGTCTAGCTGGTCATGGGACATAGAGTTAGGTAGATGAGCTAGGGTTCAAATATTGCAGAAGAGTGGAATTTATATTAATTATGGACAAAATGTCTCCATGGATGTTTTGGACTGGACTAAATTTTAAGGACCCTTTGGCATAGACCAAATGTCCATGGCCATTTTAGACAGGACCAAATGTTCCCTAATCAAAACTTTTTTTTGCACATTATATGATCTTGTATGTAGAAAACCTAAAAATTGCAAACACATCCACACACAGTACTACTAAATAAATTTTGTGAAGTTGAAGGATACAAAATCAAAACACAAATTCAATTAAATTTCCATATATTAACAATGAATAATTTGGAAAGGGAATTAAGAAAACAATGTTATTTCTAAAAGTACCAAAAATAATTATTTAAGAACGAACTTAACTGAGGCTTGTTGAAATACTTGTGCAATGTAAAATACAAAGCATTGTTAAGTAAATTAAAAAAAACACACAGATAAATGTAAAGATATCCTATACTCCATGTTCTTGGATTGGAACACATAATATTATCAAGATGCCAATGCTATCTAAAGCCTTCTACATATTCCAATCAAAATCTTAACATTTTTTTTTTGCAGATATAGAAAAATCTGTGTTAAAATTTATATAGAATATTTGGGACCATAAATAGCAAACATAATCTTGAAAAAGAACAAAGTTGGAGGTCTCAAACTTCCTGATTTCTAAACTTACCACAAGAGAACATAAATTGAAAGTTTAGTACGGACTTAAAGACAAACATATACCAAAGAAAATAGAAAGCCTGGAAAAAATCCCTTGCCTATACAGGAACCAATATCATTAAATGAAGAAAAGACGGTATGTTGTGCTGGGAAAATTAAATATTCACATAAAAAATAAAGAATCTCACCTTATACTATGTAAAAAAATTAACACAAAGTAGATTAATGACCTAAACATGTTCTAAAACTATAAAAATCTTAAAAGTAAATATTGGCCATGGTTTCTTAGACATATCACCAAAAACGCATGTGACAGAATAAAAAATAAATAAGTTAGACTGTAAAATTAAGAAATTCTGAGCATAAAAGAACACTATTAACCAAAAAAAAAAAAGGGGGGCATTCATGAAATGGGATAAAAAATTGCAAATCATATATCCAATAAAAGACTGATATCCAGAATATATAAAGGAAGCTAACAATTCAACAACAATAAGTTTTATTTTAAAAAAATGTTCAAAAGGAATAGACATTTCTCTAAATAAGATATAAAAATGACCAATAAGCACATGAAAAGATTCTAAACATCATTAGTGATTAGGGAAATATAAATCAAAATCCACAATGATATACCATTTCACAGCCATTAGGATGGCTATTATCAAAAACAAAGAAAATAACCAAGTTTGTCAAGGATGTGGAGAAATTAGAACACTTGTGGATTGCTAATGTGAATGTAAAATGGTTCAGGTGCTGTGAAAAATATTATGGTGATTTCTCAAAAAATAAAATATAGAATTACCATTCAATCTAGCAATTTCATATCTATATCTATATCTATCTATCTAGATAGGTGATAGATAGATAGATAGATAGATAGATAGATAGATAGATAGATAGATAGATAGATGGATAGATATAGATATAGATATATAATTAAAATCAGAGACTCAAACAGATATTGATATACTCTTGTACAAGGCAGCATTATTCGCAATAGCCGAAAAGTGGAAGCATACCAAATGTATACTGATAGATAAAAGCATAAACAAAATGTGATACATCCACATGCATACAAACATACCCACTAGAATATTATTTGGCCTCAAACAAATATTAAATTTTGACAAGTGCTACGATATGGATAAATCTTAAATGCACTATGTTATGTGAAATAAACCGATTTCTAAAGAACAAATATTATATGATTCCTCTTATATGAGATTTCTAGAAAAGTCAAATTCACAGAGACAGAAGATAAAATAATGATTTTAATGAAGCTGGAGGCACTGAGGAATGGGGAGTTATTGTTTAATTGGTACAGAGTTTCAGTTTGGGAAAAAGAAAAAGTTCAGGAAAAGGATAGTGGTGATGGTTTCATGAGAATGTACGTGTATTTGATACCAGAGAATTGTACACTGAAAAATGGTTGAAATGGTAAATTTTATGTTATATATATATTTTAGCAGAAATAAAT
>NW_011888844.1:9440695-9458383 GCF_000151845.1 Pteropus vampyrus | reverse complement strand
TTGGGACTGGTCAGTTTCCATAATCATGTAACCAGTTTCTTATAATAAATCTCTTCATGCACACATGCACACACACATACACACACACATGTATATGTAAATATGTGATCTCATATTAGTTCTCTGGATAAATCTAATACGTTGGAATATGGGTTAAAAAAATCCAAAATACAGCAGAGAGTCAAAAAGATGGGAAATATAAAAGCTAAGAAAAATGAATAATAAGCTGATTTCACTTCAATCTAATAAGAGTTCTAAAGAGAAGAGAAATAATGAAAAAAAATGAGTATATTTGCGTAAATATAGCTGACTTTTCCAGATCTGTGGAAAGAATGTCACCCACATGTTCTACATGCCTAATGAATTCACAATTATGCAACATAGTAAAAAGTGCAGAACATCAAAGACAAAAAGATATAATAGCAGCCAGATTAATTATCTTCAAAGGAACAGTATTTGGACTATCTTCCAATTCTTCAACAGCAATGGAAGTCAATATTAAGGCAATGACAACGGTAAGGCATTTTTCATGATGTGAAAAACAATTTGTAAGCAAATAAGAATAGAGTTAGGTTATTTCAGCCACTTTCAATTATAAGGAATTACAAAGAAGATATTTCAGGCATAAGAAAAGCAATCCCAGTTTGAAGATCTGAAATTTGAGGATTTAAGAGTAATATGAATGTGCGAGTATAATTAAAAGTTCAGTAATTGAATTAATATATTGTGGGGTTGAAATGGAACAATAATAACTTATGGCAGGAGTTAAACGGAATTAAATTGTTCTAAATTCCTGTATAATCTTAGAAGAGAAAACAGATATTTATTAATTATATTAGTTGGTGCTGCAAGTTTAAATTTCTAGGTAATCACTAAAAGAACAGAAGTAGAACATGAACCTCTCTAAACTAGGAGAAGAACGCAAATAGAATACTAAAAATAATTAATCAATCCAAAAGTTCAAAAAGAAAAGAAAAAAAAACGCATTAAATAGACAAAAGAAACAGCACAAAATAAGATGGTAAATATAAACAAAACATTGATAATGTAGTTAAATCAGAGTTAATGCAAAATATTCACAATGAACAAATTATCAAAGTTGTAGATAAAGAAAAAATCAGTTACAGTACTGGTCAGAAGCCATATTAGAGCCTGAGGCAAAATCAGTATACTACCGATCCTATCTTTCTTTACAACTTTTATGTTTTGTTCATTGTAGATTTTTTTTACGTTAATTTGACCTTCTAAAATATTGCATTAAATATTATTTATCTCGATTACTGACTCCTGGTATTCCCTTAAATTTTGTGTTAGAGGCCTCACTCTAGTCATGGCCCTGCTATAAAATGAATAACTAGACTCAGAGACCACTATTAATCGTACATAACACTGCTTGCCAACATAAACAGTAGAATAAGAAGAAGCAAAACCTTTGTCTTATGTCTACATTCAAATCTCACATAGGAATCTGTTCGATTAAGTCTAAATCACATACAGAGACCTAGTTCAAGGAAGTCTTGGAAATGCATGTTTTTACTTTCCAGGATCTGCCAAACATAAAGACACACTAGAGAAAAAGTAGAATAGATAATGACTTCCAAAATACTATTACCTCCTCAAACACGTTTATTTTTCCCAAAAAAATCTGCCTTGCTTTTTCTCTATAGTGTCCTTTTTTTTACCATTATGTTTTATTTTATTTCTTTTTCTTCCAAACACTTAAAATACCTTTTGTAGTGTCTTTCAGATTATTCTATTATCTCAAATACTTTGATGTTATTCATCTTATTTGCAATATCTTTTAATTTCATCATTGTAGATCATATCCTCTGAACTTTTGGATTCTTTTTATGGTAAGCTTGTCTTCAGCAAGACATTTATACTTTTTTTGTGTGTGTGTTCTCTGTAATGTGTAAATGTTGCTGTTGCAGGTTGTGTTCCCTGAGAAGGAGACTCTGAAAAAGAGATTTTCACATAGGATTTGTATTTAGGGCATGGTGTCAGGATCAACACTATAGTAGTTTTGACAGGTGACTCAGAAGACCCTATAAGGAGTGCTGAAGATTGTTCCATAGAAAAAGAGTGTGGTGTTTGTACTATTACCTTGTCCAATCTTTGGAGGTAGACTGCTCTGAGAAGAGAGTGTGCCTCTGAGCAAGCTGCTGTTTTCAGCAGAGATAACCCACATGGTGGCTGACAGCTAAAGATTGCCAGGTCTCACTCAACACAGTTGAGGAAAATCCGTCCTCCATTTTTCAGATATATCTGGGTGGCCCATCAAGGCATTCACCACAGTTACTAGAGAATTTTGCATTTGCTTCAGGTGGTGTGTCCTCAAGGGGTTTCACGTACATTTATTGACCTCAGGATTCCTGCACCAGATAAGTGATTTAAATTTGAATCCACATGTCAATTGGGTATCTAGACATCACTTTTTTATGGAATAGTTTTCATGAGAAATTCCAGGCAGAGAAACACATTTTTTTTTTAAAACAAGGCAACCCTTGGTTGACCTCACAGATAGCAAGGACCTTGTCAGCTTATAATCTCTTTTTATCTTCTTTTTTTTTTTTTTACACCTACAGCACCTGGTCTTCCTAAGTGGTCTCCCATCCAAGTACTAACCAGGCTCAACCCTGCTTAGCGAGAAACACATTTCTTATAGCTTCCTTAAGCCAATGGTCAGAACCTTTCCAATTTCCTTTCATTGAAGGGTTAGCCTTTCCCTTAATTTTTATCCTATTTCAAATATAATTCCTTGATTTATCTTGACCCAAGACCACCAGATCACATATCTTCATGGGAATATTAGCTTCTATTCCCTAGGCCTATTCTACATTCAGTAAGCTATCTCTAGATTGCCAGAGTCAGCTAACCTTGTCTATCTAAGCATAGAATTTATAAACCCTTAGAATTTCCCTTTCTTTTGAGCACAGATATGTGTGTGTGTGTGTTTGTGCATATATACATGCACATATACATATATATACACACATATATACATACATATATTATGGTTATGTTGAATATAACATTTATATACATTTTTAGCATGCAGCAATATCCATATTAATTGTGTCCACTCTATTTTCTGAAACAAAAATTTCCAAAATCTTTCCATTTCTCTATAGCGTGTTAAAATGTAGATCAACTTTTTTCTTCCTTATTGGTAATACATACAGTCATGCAACAATTTATTTGCTTAGAAATACAATGTGAATGTTGGAAGATCAGTTCTTCAGCTTATGTTTTCAATTAATTTTGAAAGATTTGTAGAGAGATTCAATATTCCCAACTAAATATAACAATGTAGTTGCATCTAATAGTTTAAAATATTGGGGTAATGTTTATGAAGTTGCTTGACTTGATTCAATAAAACCACCTATTATGTACACTAAAGTAAAATATATATTTATATACATATACATATATAATATATACATATATATTTGTTAGAGTCCTTAATAGACCATTACTTGATAAATTTCATATAATTTTTAATAATAGAAAATATATTTAAGTTATACATTTTTATATTCACACTATTCAGTATATAATTAAATGAGAGGACAATTAAACTTCCAAAGCACCTTCATCCCTTTGAAACAATTAAGCATTATGTGTTCTAAACATGTGAAGCTTAAGCAAACAATAAGGATAGGGATGATGGTGGGGAAATTAGCAGTTGGGTTAATACAAAACTTTTGGACTCTATACCACTTTTGTTTGTATAGATAATTGAGATTTGATTCTTGTGAGATCATATATTTAGCCATGACTAATTTAAATAGAGGTTATAAACATCACAGTTTAAGGTGATTACTATATACTAGTATAAATATTAAATATAGTACTACTATATATATCCTCCCTTTAATGGACTCTATATCAATAATAATTTATTAGCAAAAGGAAATATAAAGCTACTTGTAAAAATAAAATTATACATTTGATACTCATTTTATATTCAAAATATGTATATTTTTATGGCATAAATATGTAGCATCATTTATTTATGGGAAAGAGAGCTATGATATGTGTTTTAATCACCTATTTGGCCCAATTTTTTTTCACTGAGAATCTTCTGTTCACAGAAGAAATGTTTATGCAAGCTCCTAATGAAAATGTGTGAACCTATGGTTTGTATTCTTAAATTATTGAAATCAGTAATGTCTCTCAGTAGTAAAGACATAAAATATGCTACCAAAAGTTTTAAAACAATCTAAAGGTTAATGCGTACAAATCAAAGTGAAAGTGCTATAGGCATTACTAAGATTCTAGAAATTAACATGAAGCATGTGAGAAACTGGCCCAGATCTTGTATTTTTAGGGGGGAAATAAGGTCCTTTTCATGCTCTTATTCTATCACTACCAAGGAATTTTTAGATCCAAAATATTATTTTTGGAGTAATGAAGTAAAGACTATATTTTCAAAAGGAAGGTATTTTTTTCTAAGACCATGAACAGTTATATGACTACAAAGAACTTACTCAGGTACCTGTAAATGGTCACTGATAAAGAAGAAAATGGAAAATGAATGTACCAGATGTAGTTCTATAGATATATTTAAATTCAATGTCCAAAACTAAATTGCCTTTCTTATTCCCAGAATATTTCTCCTCTTCTTGTATTACTCATGTAAATGACATAATGACCCTTTTTGTAACAAACTAGAATATCTTTGATTTCTTCATTCTTTCTCATATCCAATGTTTAAACAAATCCTACCAATTCTATATCTCTAGTTATTTCTCATACCTATAATTTCTTTTTCATTATCACCAGCTTTACCTTTGATCTAATCATTCCCTCTCATTTCTTACCAAGCCTAGTACAATAACTTTCCACATTGATTTCTCTCTACATTGTGAGATTTTTTTTCTTTTGAGAATAGGAATTATGTTTTGATTTTCTTGCATCCTGAATACAGTGTCGCACATGTAATAAGCACTGTTTTCAGAACTATTGAGATATAATTCATATATCACAGAATTCACTCTCTTAAAGTTATACTTCATTGGTTTCTAGTATATTTAAAAATTTGTGCAATCATCACCTTCATTTAATTCCAGAATATTTTCATCAAACCCAAAAGAAAAACCATAATCATTAGCAGTTATTCTTCAGTCCCCTTTCAGTTCAGCCTCTGTGCAACCACTAATCTGCTTTTTGCCTCTATGGATTTGTACATTGGGTAGTTCATATAAATGAAATCATATAATGTGTGGGCTTCTGTAACTGGTTTCTTTTATTTAGCATATGTTTTTAAAAATTATTCTTGTTATGACATATATCAGTAATTTATTTCTTTTTTTTTATGGCTGAATATCATTGCATTGTATGGCTAAACCAATTTCGTTTATCCATTTATCCATTAGTGAAGATTTTGGTGATTTCTTCTTTTCTCTATTAAGAATAATGTTGCTATAAACATATTTGTGGCCATAATGTCTTCATTTCTCTTGGGTATATTTAAGAGTGGAACTGCCAGGTCATATGGTAACTCTATGATTAACTTTTTGAGAAACTTCCAGAATGTTTTCCAAAGTGGCTAAACAATTTTGTATTTCCACCAGGAGTGCCTGAGGGTTCAAGTTTCTCTACATCCTTGCTAATACTTGCTATTGTCCATCTTTTTAATTTGAGCCATTCCAGAGGGGATAAAGTGATATCTCATGGTTTTGATAAGCATTTCCCTATTGACATAAACATTCTCTAAATGTTTGTTGAAAGAATGAGTGAATAAATGAAGAAATTATAGTTCGATAGTATTCACATATGTTACTTTAAATGAAAAATCATAATTTTTTATAAACTTATTTTAAAATACCTTTAGATAGAATAAAAATTTCCTTATGATTGAAATTTTTGTTTTCTAATGTCCTTTGATCCTCAATGGAGTTCCATAAGATACTTAAAGGAGTAAACCTGAAATTGCTGTATTATCTACACTTTTTAAAAATTATATGCCTATGCGTCAATTCTTTGTGTGTACATTTTTCACTTTTTTCACCAACATTAAGTTCAAAATCTTATAGATTAGATATTAAAAATAAAATGTAGATGTTAAACTCTAAGTTATTTTCATTTCTGTTTCTTTTTTTTAGTTTTTACTTTAGCATACTGTTTATGTATTTTTACACTTATAAAATAATTAAGGCTTCAATCTAAGACAGAAAAATTCTTATGAACATTGGAATTAGTAACACATTTTTTAAAATGTGACAAAATCAGTGTTATGCCATAAGTAATAATAAAAATATCTTTTGAACGTTAAATGTGGGCCATATAATTAGTTTCAAAACCCATAATTTATTTTTTATCAATTTGGTAATATTTAGGGAATAAAATATATCTTTACATAAAAAATTAAAATTCAGTGATGTCAGAAACATGGCGGAGTGAGAAACATCCCCAGATCTATCCACATGAAACAACAATAAGCTGAATATCTAAAACTCAACAAAAAATATCCAAACTGCACACCACCACATCTAAGTGTGGGATCTGCACAAAATAGCTGCCACAGGTCAGAACTCTGGGAGTCGGGCAATAGAATGGGAGAAAGAAAGAAGCAGCCTCTTGCAGCCAGAGATCCCTGCAGGAGGAGGGAAAAGGAGAAGATGCAACAGGTTCCCTGAACAGCCCTGCCTAGGAGAGTTGTGAGCTCCATGCAGCTGGCGGCAGTTCTCAGGCATCAATGCAGAAAGCAAAGAAGTGGGGATGACAGAGAAGCGGGGACTGCAGAGAAACTACAGTTGGTTGTAACCAGCCGTGGCTGCAGAACAAGAGGCTAAGCCACAGCCCCCAACTCCCAACACAGAGGGCCCCACCCCCATATTATGTAAGAGCGAACACCGCAGATACATAGGGGAATCTGAACAAATACAACTGAAACTGTCGCTAACACTGACAGGCACTGAGACTGAGGGTAGTGAGAGTAATGTAATATCTATAAGGAAAAAAAAGGCATTATGAAGACTTTATATAAAGCAGGGATATAAGAGGCTTAGATGCTACCTACTGGAAATCAAAAAAAAAAATGTATTCTTTGCAACTGTCTAAAGAGCTACCTTTATACAATAAATCTTTCTGGAAAAAAAATAAATAAAAAGCAGAATACACTTCCATTAATGCCCAGGAGGAGAAATAGTCCATTAAAACCATGAACAACCAAAGTGGCAAGGCGTCTCAGAAAGAAAGAGAAAAATCTCCAGAAAATAAGCTTACAGACATAGAAATATGCAACTTCAATGACAGAGAATTCAAGATGGTACTTCTGAAAAAACTCAATGAGATCAAAACAATTAATATCAAAAAATTTTAGGAATTGAAAAAAAAAATTGCTAAAGGAGCAGAATGAGTTCTTTAGCAAGGAGATTGAAACACTGAAAAAGAAGCAAATAGAACTTCTGGAGATGAAGAACACACTGAATGAGATGAAAAATGAAATAGCAAGCTTGGGAAATAGAGTCAATCAAATGGAGGAAAGGATAAGTGACATCGAAGAAAGAAATCTAGAAACAAATCAGAAGGAAGAAGAGAGAAACTGAAGAATGAAAAATAATGAAAGAGAAATACAAGAATTAGCTGATATCATCAGGAAAGGAAACATAAGAGTAATGGGCATTCTCAAAGGGGAGGAAAAGGATCAGAGATTACAAAGCATTTTCAGACAAAGAGTTGATGAGAATCTCCCAAATCTAAAGATTGAGCTGGAGTTTAGAATTCAACAAGTGCACAGAACACCCAATTATCTCAACCCAAAAAGACTTTCACCAAGACGCATTGTATTAAAATTATCAAAAATCAATGACAAAGACAAATATAGACTCACAGTGAAAGGGTAGAAAATGATATTTCAAGCATTCAGAGAAATGCTTGTATTTCTCTGATATTTCAAGCATTCAGAGAAATGTAGTATTCAGAGAAAATGATATTTCAAGCATTCAGAGAAATGTAGTATTCAGAGAAAAGTGGGAGTAGTGGTACTAAAATGAGACAAAATAAACTTCAAAATAAAAAATGTAAAAAATGATACTGAAGAAAACTTCATAATGATAGAGGAAATCATGCACCAAGAAGACATAACACTTATTAATATCTATGCTCCCAATCAGAGAGACTTGAAATATCTAAAGCAATTAAAAACAGAAGTAAAGAGAGAAACAGACCAATACGCTATAGAAATAGGGGATGTAAATACACCACTGACGGATATAGACAGATTGTCCAAACAGAAAATCAATAAGAAAATAACATCCTTAAGTGACACATTAGGCCAACTGGCATAATTGACATTTACAGAGCCTTCCATCCCAAAACAGCTGCTTATACATTCTTCTCTAGTGCACATGAAACAATCTTAAGAATCGACCACATACTGGGACACAGAGATAGCCTCAACAAATATAAGAGGCTTAAAATCATACCAACCATATTCTCTGATCATAATGCTTTTAAGTTGGAGATCAACTGTAAAAAGAAAGAGGGGAAAAAACACAAATACATGGAGAATAAACAACATGCTACTGAAGAATAACTGGGTAAGGGAAGAAATAAAAAGAGAGATCAAGAGATACATAGAAACAATTGATAGTGATAGTACAACATATCACAACTTTTGGGACACGGCCAAAGTGGTCATAAGAGAAAAGTTCATATCAGTACAAGCCTCTTTCCAAAAACAAGAACAAGCAAAAATAAACAACCTAAAGATTCATCTTAAAAAAAAAAAAATAGAAAAAGAAGAGCAAATGAAGTCTGAAGTCAGCAGAAGGAAAGAAATAATCAAAATTAAAGCAGAAATAAAAGAAATCGAAAACAAAGAAACAATAGAAAAAATAAATGCAACGAATAGCTGCTTCTTTGAGAAGGATAATAAAACTGACAAGCCCCTGGCTAGACTCACTAAGGAAAAAAGAAAAAGGACACAAATAAACAAACTCAGAGATAAAAGAGGAGAAATTACAAAGAAACCAAAGAAATACAAAGGATCATAGAAAAATAATACGAAAAAGTATACAAAACCAAATTTAATAACCTAGAAGAAATAGACCAGTACTTAGAAAAATACAACCTTCCTAGCCTGAATCAACAACCGGAAAGTCTAAATAGACTGATCAGCAGTATGGAAATTGAAACAATTATCAAAAATCTAGCAAAAAATAAAAGTCCAGGACCAGTAAATTCTACCAAACATTCAAAGAAGAATTAATACCTATTCTCTTCAAACTTTTCCAAAAAATTGAAGCAGAGGCAATACTTCCCAACTCATTTTACGAGGTCAATATTACCCTGTTTCCAAAACCTGGAAAAGGTAGCACACACAAAGAAAACTGCAGTCCAATATCTCTCATGAATACAGATACAAAAATCCTAAATAAGATACTAGCAAACCAAAAATAGCTACATATTAAAAAGATTATACACCACTATCGAGTGGGCTTCATCCAAGAGGCACTGGGATGGTTCAACTTATGCAAATTGATTAATGTGATACACCACATAAACAAATTAAAAAATAAGAATCATATGATCATATCAATAGATGCAGAAAAAGCCTTTGACAAGATACAGAATCCATTTATGATCAAACCACTTAACAAAATCGGTATAGAAGGAAAGTACCTTAACATAATAAAGACAATATATGACAAACCCTCAGTAAACATTATAATGAATGGTGAAAAATGAAAAAACTTCCAAGATCAGGAACAAGGCAAGGCTGTCCACTATCACCACTATTATTTAATATAACATTGGAGGTCCTAGTGATTGGAATCAAGCAAAAGAATGATATAAAAAGCATATAAATAGGAAATGAAGAATTCAAACTGTCACTATTTGTGGATGACATGATTCTCTATATAGAAAACCCTAAAGACTCCACAAGAACACTACTAGAAACAATAAGCAAATACAGTAAAGTTTCTGGATATGAAATCAACGTTCAAAATTCATAGCGTTCCTATACTCTAATAAGGATGTGTCAGATAAAGAAGTGGTAAAAATAATTCCTTTTTAATTTGCAACAAAAGGAATAAAATATCTATGAATACATATAATGAAATATGTGAAGGACCTATATATATATATAAAAAAACTACAAGAGTGTATTAAAAGAAATAGAAGAAGATACAAAGAAATGGAAAGATATTTCCTGTTCTTGGACTGGAAATATCAACATAGTTAAAATGGCCATATTATCTAAAGCATTATAAAGATTTAATGCAATCTCCATCAAAATCCCATCGGCATTGCTTAAAAAAGTAGAAAAAATAATCATCATATTTGTATGGAAGCACAAAAGACCCTGAATTGCCAAAGCAATCCTGAGAATAGAGAACAAGCTAGGAGGCATCACTCTGCTTGACTTCAAATTATACTACAAAGCAACAGTAATCAAAACAGACTGATACTGGCAGCAAAACAGACACACGGACCAGTGGAAAGAATTGAGAGTCCAGAAGTAAAACTGGAAATCCATTTGCAAGAGAATGAGACTAGACTGTTGTCTATCGCCACATATCAAAATTAAGTGAAAATGGATTAAAGACCTACATATAAGACTTGAAATAATAAAATGCATAGAAGAAAATATAGGAATTAAACTCAAGGACCTTGGACTTAAAGAGGATTTTATGAATTTGACCTGAAAGGCCAAAGAAGTAAAAGTAAAAATAAATGGGACTACACCAAACTAAAAAGTTTCTACTCAGCAAAAGAAATCATCAACAAGATAAAGAGATAACCATCCAAATGGGAAAATATATCCGCAAGCAACACCTCCGATAAAGGCCTAATATCCAAAATATACAAAGAACTCATACAACTCAATAACAACAGAAAAAACAAACGATCCAATCAAAAAGTGGGTAGAGGACCTGAACAGACACTTCTTCCTAGAAGACATACAAATGGCCCACAAATACTTGAAAAGGTGCTCAACATTGCTAGCTATTAGGGAAATGAAAATTAAAACCACAATGAGATACCATCTCACACCTGTTAGAATAGCTATAATCAACAAAACAAGTAATAAATGTTGGAGAGGATGCGAAAAAAAAGGAACCCTCTTACACTGCTTGTGGGATTGCAAATTGGTACAGCCACTATGGAAAACAGTATAGAAGTTCCTCAAAAAAAGTAAGAATTGATCTAACATGATCCAGCTATCTTTCTACTGGGTATTTACCCCAAAGTCTTGAAAACCCATATCCGAGAAGATATTTGCACACCGATGTTCATAGCAGCATTATTCACGGTGGCCAGGACATGGAAGCAACCAAAGTGTTCTACAATATATGATCGGATAAAGAATCTGCCTTACATATATACAATGGAATATTACTCATCCATAGAAGAGATGAAGTACTACTATTTGCGATAACGTGGATGGACCTCGAGATAATCATACTAAGTGAAATAAGCCAGAGAGAAAAAGTTGAAAATCGCATGATATCATTTATATGTGAGATATAAGCCTAAAAGCAACAAATGAACAGGACACTAAAACAGAGACTAATGGTCATGAACAATAGACTAATGGTTACCAGAGGGTAGGGGGAGGGGGAGGAGAAGTAGATGGGGGTAAAGGGTGTCAAATATGTTGTGACAGAAAGAAATTTAACTATGAGAGGTGAACACACAATGTAAATATATATATATGCCTTATTGTTTAAATGTACAGCTGAAACTTTCTGGATTTCGTTTACCAATATTACCTTAAAAATTAATTAATTAAAAATTAAAAAAAAATATAAAAACCCCTCCACAAAACTGAAAATCCTGTTTCCCTGTTGAGTCTTCAGTTAATTGTCTTAGAAAACTCCGACAGCAGTATAAGTTAAAAGTAATTATAAGTCAAAACTGTAAATGAACTGGTTTTTAAGAATTAGCAATTTGGTTGTTTTACTTGTTTTTTATTTTTTAAATAAAATGATTAATCATACAACAAGGAATAATATCACATGCATCCAATATCAATAATTTCACTTAAAAAAAACTACTTTAAAAATTGATCCTTTTGGATTTATTTTTTATGAATGTTGACGGATAGTTTAGTTTTGCTCTTTTTCATATTGCTTTACAGTCTTTTTGGCACCATTTATTGAAGAGCTTTCTTCTCTCTATTTTATTTTTTGGCTGGTTGGTCAAAAGTTATTTGTCTGTATATATGTAGGTTTATTTCTGTATTTTCAATTCTCTTTCATTGATCTGTATGTCTGCTCTTCTGCCAATACCATGATGTTTTGATTATTATTGCTTTGTAGTGTAATTGGAAGCCAGGTAATGTGATTATTCTTTTTGTAAGATTGCTTTGGCTTTCTGGAATCTTTTGTGGTTCTCTACAAATCTGATTTTTTTTGTTCAATTTCTTTAAAAAATGGTTTTGGGATTTTGATAGGAATTGCATTAAATTTGTATATTGTTTGGGGTAATACAGCCATTTTAATTATGTTGATTCTTCCAATCCATGAATACAGAATATCTTTTCATTTTCTTGTGTCTTTAATTTCTTTCAATAGAGTCTTATTGTTTTCATTATATAGGTTTTTCACATGTTTCATTGGGTTTATTCCTAGATATTTTATTCTTTTTGTTGCAATTGCAAAAGTAATTGTTTTTCTTTTTCCATTTCTTTTTCTGACGATTCATTATAGAGTATTATGAATGCTATAGTTTTTTTTTTTTTTTTTTAACATTGATTGTGTATCCTGAAACTTTATGGTATTCGTTTATTTTTTCTAATAATGTTTTGGTGGCATCTTTAGGATTTTCTATATAGAGAATCATGTCATCTGAAAAAAGTGACAATTTGACTTTTTCATTCACAATTTGTATGCCTTTTATTTCTTTCTCTTGCCTGATGGCTCTGACTAGATTTGACTTTGGGTGGTGAACAAAAAATACTATATACATATTATGTATTATACAATTGTAGACTTGAAAGCTATGTAATTTTGTTAACCAATGCCACCTTAATAAATTTAATACAAATTAAAACATGCAAAGTAATATTAAATATTGCTTAAGAGTTTATGCATATATTATAAAAGTGTAAAAATATTAATATTTTGCAAATATACCATGGTAGGTCCATGAAGATTTTTTATTATTGCTTATATGTTTCACAATAGAAAAATCTCATTCGACTTAGTGTATATACAAATATCTATGTATTAAAATAAAAAAAGATGTTCTTTATTTCCATTATCTAGAAAAGAAAACCCTAAAGCTAGACATTGCTCTGGATTCAAGTACTATAATCAAATAATGATGCATTTTATACTACAGGAAAAAAATGAGTTAGCTATGAGCATCTTTTTAAACTCATCTAACAGTTAATGTGCAATGCTGTTCTACCTTAAGCCACACTAGAGATGAATAAAACTAAGCTTTTACTTTCTAACGAGGTAGACAACTATTTATTTGTGTTCAGCAACAGTCTCAGGAATTTTATCTATGTATTTATCATCTATCTATCTATCTATCTATCTATCTATCTATCTATCTATCTATTTGCTTATTTTGAGGAGGTTATGTTTTTAAGCTTATTAGGGTAACAATAGTTAATACAATTATATAATATTTGACTGTACATTATAATTTGACATCTATATATTCTATTGTGTGATTATCACCCAGAGTTCAATTTCCTTTAGTTACCATATATGTAATCCCCTTTAGCCAATTCATGCATCCTCAAACCCCCTATATTTGATCCACTTTACCTTGTCTACTTCTTCCCTCCTCTCCCACTCCCTACCCTCTGGTAACCTCTAGTTCATTGCCATGTCCCTGAATCTCTGTTTCTCCTGTTAGTTTGCTGCTTTTAGGCTTATATCCCACCTATAAGTGATATAATATGATTTTCAACTTTTTCAGTCTAGCATATTTCGCTTAGCATGATTATCTCGAAGTCTATCCATGTTGTCGCAAGTGGCGGTATTTCATCTCTTTTTATGGCTAATATTCCATTGTACATATGTACCACATATTCTTTAGCCAATCATCCATTGTAGGATACTTCAGCTGCTTCCATGTCCTGGCTTCTGTGAATAATGCTGCTATGAACATCAGTGTGAAAATATCTTCTCGGATGTCGGTTTTCAAGATTTTAGGGTAAATACCCAGGAGAGGGATTGCTAGATCATATGATAGAACAATTCTTAGTTTTTTGGGGAAATTCCATATTGTTTTCCATAGTCACTGTACCAATTTGCAGTCCCACTAGCAGTGTATGAGGATTCCTTTTCCTCCGCATCTTCTCCAACATGTATTACTTGCTCTGTTGATTATAGCTATTCTAACAGGTGTGAGATGGTATCTCATTGTGTTTTTAATTTGCATTTCTCTAATAGCTAGCAATGTTGAGCATCTTTTCATATATTTATTGGCCATTTACATGTCCTCTAGGGAGAAGTGTCTTATCAGGTCCTCTGCCCATTTTTTGACTGGATCGTATGATTTTTGTTGTCCTTGAGTCGTTAGAGTTCTTTGTATATTTTGGATATTAGGCCTTTATTAGAGGTGTTGCTTGCAGATATATTTTCCCATTCGAATAGTTATCTCTTTACCTTGTCGATGATTTCTTTTGCTGAGTAGAAACTTTTTAGTTTGATGTAGTCCCATTCATTTATTTTAGCTTTTACTTCCCTTGCTTTTGAGGTCAAATTCATAAAATCCTCTTTAAGTCCAAGGTCCTTGAGTTTAATTCCTATGTTTTCTTCTATCCATCTTATTGATTCCAGTCTTGTATTCAGATCCTTAATTCATTTTGATTTAATTTTGGTGTGTGGTGATAGACAACAGTCTAGTTTCATTCTTTTGCAGGTGGCTTCCAATTTTTCCAGCATCATTTATGGAAGAGGCTTCCTTTCTCCAGTGTATGTTTTTGGCTTTTCTGTCGAAAATTATTTGCCCATATAAACATGGGTTTCCTTCTGGATTCTCAATTTTGTTCCACTGGTCCATGTGTCTGTTTTGCTGCCAGTATGAGGCTGTTTTGATTACTGTCTCTTTGTAGTATAATTTGAAGTCGGGAAGAATGATGTCTCCAGCCTCGTTCTTTTTTCTCAGGATGGCTTTGGCAATTCGAGGTCTTTTGTGCTTTCATACAAATCTGATGATTTTTTGTTTTATTTCTTTAAACAATGCCGATGGGATTTTGATGGAGATTGCATTAAATCTGTATAATGCTTTAGATAATAAGGTCATTTTAAGAATGTTGATTCTTCCAATCCAAGAACATAGAATATCTTTCCATTTCTTTGTATCTTTTTCGGTTTCTTTTAATAGCGTCTTATAGTTTTCATTATATAGGTCTTTCACATGTTCCGGTAAATTTACTCCTAGGTATTTTATTCTTTTTTTGTTGCAATTGCAAAACGAATTATTTTTTCCACTTCTTTTTCTGACGCTTCATTATTAGAGTATAGGAATGCTATGGATTTTTCAATGTTGATTTTGTATTCAGAAACTTTATTTGCTTATTATTTCTAGTAGTGTTCTTGTGGAGTCTTTAGGGTATTCTATATAGAGAATAATATAATCCGCAAATAGTGACAGTTTGAATTCTTCATTTCTTATTTGTATGACTTTTATATTTTTCTCTTGCCTGATTCCACTCACTAGGACCTCCAATGTTATATTAAATAACAGTGGCAATAGTGGATAGCCTTTCCTTGTTCCTGAACTTAAAGGGAAGGTTTTTCGTTTTAAACCATTAAGTATAATGTTGGCTGAGAGTTTATCATATATGGCCTTTATTATGTTAAGGTACTTTTCTTCAATACCGATTTTGTTAAGTGTTTTGATCATAAATGAATTCTGTATCTTGTTGAAAGCTTTTTCTGCATCTATTGATATGATCACATAATTCTTATTTTTTAACTTGTTTATGTGGTGTATCACATTAATCGATTTGCATATGTTGTATTATCCCTGTGCCCCTGGGATGAAGCTCACCTGGTCATGGTATATAATCTATTTAATATGTTGCTGTATTCGTTTCACCAGTATCTTATTTAAGATTTTTGCATTTGTGTTCATGAGAGATATTGGTCTGAGGTTTTCTTTTTTTGTGTTATCTTTACCAGTTTTTGTATCAGAGTAATATTAGCCTCATAAAATGAGTTGGGAAGTATTGCCTACTCTTCAATTTTTTGGAAGAATTTAAGGAGAATAACTATTAAATTTTCTTTGAATGTTTGGTAGAATTCACTGGTGAAATCATCTGGTCCTGGACTTTGACTTTTTTGGTAGGTTTTAGATAACTGTTTTAATTTCCATACTGCTGATCGGTCTATTTCAATTTTCCGGATCTTGATTCAGTCTGAGAAGATTGTATTTTTCTAAGTACTGGTCCATTTCTTCTAGGTTATTAAATTTGTTATTATATACTTTTTATAGCATTCTTGCATGATCCTTTATATTTCTGCGATGTCTGTAGTAATTTTTCCTTTTCATCTCTGATTTTGTTTATTTGTGTTCTTTCTCTTTTTTCTTTAGTGAGTCTAGCCTTGGGTTTGTCAATTTTATAAACCTTTTCAAAGAACCAGCTCATCGTTGTATTTATTATTTCTATTATTTTATTTTGTTTTGAATATCATTTATTTCTCCTCTAATTTTGACAAATTCTTTCCTTCTGCTGACTTTAGGTCTCATTTGTTCTTCCTTTTCTAGTTTCTTATGATGAAGCATTAGGTTGTTTATTTGAGTTCGTTCTTGTTTTTGGAGATAGGTCTGTACTCATATAAACTTTCCTCTTATGACCGTTTTGCCGTGTCCCAAAGTTTTGATATGTTGTACTATCATTATCAATTGTTTCTATGTATCTCTTGATCTCTCTTTTTATTTCTTCCCCTACCCAGTTATTCTTCAGTAGCATGTTTTTTAATCTCCATGTATTTGTGGTTCTTCCTGATTTCTTTTTGCAGTTGATCTCTAGTTTCAAAGCATTATGATCAAAGAATATGGTTAGTATGATTTTAAGCCTCTTATATTTGTTGAGGCTATCTCTGTGTCCCAGTATGTGGTCGATTCTTAAGATTGTTTCATGTGCACTAGAGAAGAATGTATAAGCAGCTGTTTTAGGATGGAAGGTTCCGTAAATATCAATTACGTCCTGTTGGTCTAATGAATCATTTAAAAGCATTATTTCCTTATTTATTTTCTGTTTGGATGATCTGTCCATATCTGACAGTGGTGTACTTACGTCTCCTACTACGATGGTGTTTTGGTCCATTTCTCCCTGTAGTTTTGTTTGTAATCGCTTTACATATTTCGGGTCTCCCTGATTGGGAGCATAGATATTAATAATTGTTATGTCTTCCTGGTGCTTGATTCTCTATCATTATGAAGTGTCCCTCTATATCTTTCTTTACCTTTTTTATTTTGAGATCTACTTCTTCTGATATTAGTACTGCTACGCCCACTTTTCTCTGAATGCCATTTACTTGTCATATAATTTTCCACCTTTTCACTTTGGGTCTACATTTGTCTTTAGAACTGAGATGTGTCTCTTGGAGGCAGTATATGGTTGGGTTTTGTTTTTTGATCCATTCTGCATCTCTGTGCATTTTTATTGGTGAGCTCATTCCATTTACATTTAGGGTGATTATTGAAATATGTCTTCTTATAGCCATTTTATCTTTGCTTTCTGATAGCTCAGTGTTTCCATTG
>NW_011888844.1:9421859-9440530 GCF_000151845.1 Pteropus vampyrus | reverse complement strand
TATTTAATTTTTTATTATTTGGTTGGCTTTTGTGGATTTTGCCTCTGGTTCTTCTTGTTTTATGTTATTTACTTCAATTCTGAATCTTTTGTTTGAGGATACTATGATAAATATGAAAAAGATAGTTATAGTCATCCATTTTCTTCTGTATGTGCCTTATCTCCTTTCCCCTTTGCAAATTTGGATCTTTGAATCCTCTCCTTTTCAATCATTATTATCTTAATTTGTCCTTATCTATGCTGAATGTTCATTTCTATCTCGATATAGCAATTCTCTTCTTATTATTTAAGCTTATAATGCCCTGTTCTTAGTAAGGGTTGAACTCTGCTTCTTTTTGCCAGATAGCCATTTTACTCCTAATTATGGATTTTTGTTTTGCTTTGTTATTTTATTTTAGATGAGCTGACACCTTTCAGTATTTCCTGTAGGACAGGCCTCGTAGTGGAGAATTCTCTCAATTTTTGTATGTCTGGAAAAGTCTTAATTTTTTCTTCATACCTAAAGGAGAGCTTAGTTGGATACATTATTCTAGGCTGGTAGTTCCTTTCAGTTAATAGTAAAATACTTGATTCCATTCCTTTCTGGCTTGTAAGGTTTGCCCTGAGAAGTCTGATGATAGTCTAATGGGCTTTCCTTCGTAAGTTACTGTCTTTTTTTCCCTGGCTATTCTGAGAATTCTGTCTTTGTCATTGATTTTTGATAACTTAATACAATGTGTCATGGTGAAGGCCTTTTTGGGTTGAGATAATTGGGTGTTCTGTTGACTTCTTGAATTCCAAGCTACAGCTCATTCCTTAGTTTGGGAAATTCTTATCAACTCTTTGACTGAAAATGCTTTCTAGTCCCTGCTCCTTTTCCTTACCTTCGATAATGCTCATTATTCTTATGTTTCCTCTCCTGATGGTATCAGCTAGTTCTTGTATTTCTCTTTCATTATTTTTCATTCTTCGAATTCTCTCTTCTTCCTTCGGGTTTATTTTTAGATTTCTGTCTTCGATATCACTGATCCTTTTCTCCATTTGATTGACTCTATTTCCAAAGCTTGCTTTTTCATTTTTCAACTCTTTCAGTTTGTTCTTCATCTCCAGAAGCTCTTTTGGTTCCTTTTGTGGGTTTCAATGTTCTTGCTCTGCTCGGCTAGCTGTTTCTTTTTCAATTCTTGAAATTGTTGATTTGAGTTATTTTGGATCTTACTGAGTTTTTTTTTCAGAAGTACCATCCTGAAGTCTCTGTCATTTTAGTTGTATATTTCTATGTCTGTAAGCTTGTTTTCTGGAGATTTTTCTCTTTCTTTCTGAAATGCCATGTCACCTTGGTTGTTCATGGTGTTTAATGGACTATTTCTTCTCCTGGGCATTAATCGAAGTGTATTTTGTTGTTTTCCCAGAAAGAAGATTTATTATATAAAGGTCTATTTTTAGCCTACTGCAAAGAGCGTGTTTGTCTTTTGGTTTCCAGTAAGTGCGTTTAAGCCTCTTGGATCCCTACTTTATAGAAAACCTAAATGTCTTTTTTTTATTTTCTGTAGATATTTATTCATACATGCTACTCTCAGTTTTAGTACCTGTCTGCGTGAGCAACAGTTTTGGTAACATTTGTTCAGATTCCCCTGGGGCTTCGTGGTGATCGGTCTTGGAGGGCATGGGAGAGGGGCTCTCTGGGTTGGAAATTGAGAGCTGAGGCTCAGCCTTTGTTTTGCATCCGGGGTGGTTAAAAATCAACTGTTGTTTCTCTGTGGTTAAGCCCCACTTCTCTGCTTTCTGCCCCAATGACTGGGCCCTGGTGCTGGCTTCTAGAAATTCTGGCACCTCCAGGCAGGCTGATCAGGGAAGTTGCCACACCTTTATTTCTCCATCTCCTACTGCAAGGAGTTTCAGCATCTGCAAGAGGCAGCTTCTTTATTTCTCTGAGTCCACCACCTGACACCCGTGGTTCTGACCTATGGTAGCTCTTTTGTGCAGATCCCAGGCTCAGACATGCTGGTGTGCAGTTTGGGTGTTTTTTGTTGAGTCTTAGTTGTTTGGCTTATTGTTTCAAGGGGAGAGATCTGAGGACATCTCTCAGTCTGCCATGTTTCATCACCCTCAGGAATTTAAAAAAACACTGAAAATTGTTCATTAGTATCCGTGCCAGTGAGCTTTTTTAAAATCAGAATTTAGCCAGATGTTTTCAAATCTAGTGAGAAATAAAATCAATAGATATAAAATTATACTAAAAAAATCTGAACTAGCCAATAGTTATAATCATTTAATGGAAGAATAAAGAAATTGATTGGAATTAGACTATTTTCTTAATATACTTTACCTTAGATTATTGGAGGATATTAAGCACCAGCAATGATCAAGTTAAATAGACTTCATCACTTAATTATTTGAGTGGAAGCCATAGGCTCTGTTTGGTCTTTTATTTTTTTAAATGAACAATTTTTAAAAATTAGAAGAGCAATATCATTTAACTTTGAGAAATGTGTTTTAATATTTTCTCAAATGTTTTGATTTGTTTTTCTGTCATTATCATTCATCTCTATGTATCTCTTAATCTCTTTTTTTTTTCATTTTCTGACCTAGTCATTTCCAGTAGCATGTTATTTAATCTCCATGTATCTATCATTCTACCCGATTTCTTTTTACAGTTGATTTCCAATTTCAAAGCATTATGATTGCAGAATATTGTTGTTACGATTTCTTCCCTCTTATATTTGTTTAGGCTATCTCTGTGTACCTGTATGTAATTAATTCTTAAGAATGGTGCATGTACACTAGAGGAGAATGTATAAACAGTAGTTTATACATACTCCTCTAGTGTACATGCACCATTCTTAAGAATTAATTACATACAGGTAATGACATTTGAGAAGGCTCTGCAAATGTCAATTATGTTCAGTTGGTCTAATGTGTCATTTAAGAATGCTGTTTCCTTATTGAATTTCTCTTTGAATGATCCGTCCGTATCTGACAGTGGGGTACCTAGGTCCCCTACTATGATAGTGTTTTGGTTTGTTTCTCTGTTTTATTCTCTCAGTAATTCCTGTTTATATATTGTGACTCCCTGATTGGGAACATGGACACTAATAAGTGTTATGACTTCTTGTTGTATGATTCTGTTTATCATAATGAAGTGTCCTTCCATATATTTCTTTACCTATTTTTTTTTATTTTGAAGTTTCTTTCTTTTGATATTAGTACCACTACTCCAACTTTTCTCTAAATCCCATTTACTTGAAATATCATATTCTTCCCTTTTACTTTGAGTTTATATCTGCCTTTGGAACTGAGATATGTCTCCTGGAGGCAGCATATGTTTGGGTTTTTTTCTGTGATACAGTATGCAACTCTGTGCCTTTTTATTGGTGAGTTCTGTCCATTTACATTAGAATGATTATTGAAATTTGAAGTATCCTGATAAACATTTTATCTTTTGCTTCCTGGTAACTCGGTGTTTCCATTGCATCATTGTTCTTGTGTTTCTGTTTTCTTTATTTCCTGTAGGACAGGCCTCGTAGTGGAGAATTCTCTCAATTTTTGTATGTCTGGAAAAGTCTTAATTTCTCCTTCATATCTAAAGGAGAGCTTAGCTGGATACATTATTCTAGGCTGGTAGTTCCTTTCAATTAATAGTAAAATATTTGATTCCATTCCTTTCTGGCTTGTAAGGTTTGCCCTGAGAAGTCTGATGATAATCTAATAGGTTTTCCTTCATAAGTTACCATCTTCTTTTCCCTGGCTATTCTGAGAATTCTGTCTTTGTCATTGATTTTTGATAACTTAATACAATGTGTCTTGGAGAAGGCCTTTTTGGGTTGAGATAATTGGGTGTTCTGTTGACTTTTTGAATTCCAAGCTCCAGCTCATTCTTTAGATTTGGGAAATTCTAGTCAACTCTTTGTCTGAAAATGCTTTCTAGTCTCTGCTCCTTTTCCTTGCCTTTGATAATGCCCATTATTCTTGTTTCCCTTCCTGATGGTATCAGCTTGTTCTTGTATTTCTCTCTCATTATTTTTCATTCTTTGGTTTCTCTCTTATTTCTGCTGATTTATTTCTAGATTTCTATCTTCGATATCACTGATGCTTTTCTCCATTTGCTAGATGCTATTTTCCAGGCTTGCTATTTCATTCTTCAACTCTTACAGTGTTTTTTTGTTTTGTTTTGTTTTGTTTTTTCTCTAGAAGGTTTATTCTGTTCTTTTGACGGTTTCAATCTCCTTGCTCTGCTCACCTAGTTGTTTTTTCAATTCCTGAAATTGTTGATATGACTTGTTTCGGAACTCACTTAGCTTTTTCAGAAGTATCATCCTGGATTCTATCATTTAAGTAGCATATTTCTATGTCTGTAAGCTTATTTTCTGGAGATTTTCCTCTTTCTTTCTCAGATGCCTTGTTACCTTGTTTGTCCATGGTGTTTAATGGTCTATTTCTCTGCCTGGGCATTAATGGAAATGTATTCTGTTTATATTTATTTATTTATTTATTTATTTTTTATTTTTTTCCAGAAAGAAGATTTACTATATAAAGGTCTCTCTTAGCCTGCTGCAAGAAGGCACTCGTTTCCAGTAGGTGGTGTGTAAGCCTCTTAAATCTCTGGTTTATATAAAACCTTAATAATGCCTTTATATAATTCTTTTATTTTCTTTTACATATTTAATCATGCTCGCTACCTTCAGTTTCAGTACCTGTCAGTGTTTGCAACAGTTTCAGTAGCAATCATTCAGGTTCCCCTGCGACTCCGCGGTTATCGGTTTCGGACTATATGGGGGAAGGGGCCCCTAGATTTGGGAGTTTGGGGCTCAGTTCAGCCTCGGTTTTGCAACCATGGCCAGTAAAAATCAACTGTTGCTTCTCTGCCGTCTTGCTTCATTCCTTTCTTCCCTGATGACTGGGCCCTGCCACGGACTGCATTGAACTCATAAACTCTCCCAGGCAGGGCTGTTCAGAGAACTCTCCACACAAACTCACTGCATTTTCTCCCTTCCCTCTCCCGCTATAGGGAGCTCTGGCAGCTGCAAGATGCAACTTCTTTATTTCTCCTAGTACACTGCCCGACATCCACAGTTCTTACCTGTGGTAGCTCTTATGTGCAGATCCCACACTCAGACGTGCTGGTGTGCAGTTTGGGTGTTTTTTGTTGAGTTGTAGCTGTTCAGTTTATTGTTGTTTCAAGGGAGAGATCTGGGGACATCTCTTACTCTTCCATGTTATGCATGCCAAATCATCAGATTTCTTTTTATTGTAAGTACAGTTATAGGTAATATTCCACTATGGCTCAGTAGAAGTATTAGTTATAGTTAGACCTAGAGGTGAGCCCCAATTTTGCCACCCACTGTATAATCTTGCAACAACTCCCTTTGTTTTTCCAGAGTTTATTTTTTTCATCTCTGAGTTAAGGAAGTATTTGCTTTTGGATCCTTTTCAACTGCTACATTTTATGAGTCTGTGAAGGAAATTTAATCGGTAAGTCCCAGAAGTGAATATCAGTTGCATACTTGTCTTTTCAAGGAGGTATAACTTTAATAAAATTTTCAAAATATACTAATTTATAGAAAAGTAAGAGATTTTATCTGAACTAGAATTGTCTTTCATACTATAACTTGCAACAGATACCTAATAAATGCACATATTAATAAATTTATTAATATACATTTCTTCTTTCTTACTAACTATTTATTTTTCTATTTGACACATATTAAGGTCTGGCTGACATAGTTCCTTAAATAATCTACTCAATTAATATATGCTTACTTTGACAGTGTTTTGGTAGCCTAATTTCCTGGCTTTCACCTTTTCAGGTACTTGATAGGAGTGCACATCCAGCTCTCATGTGGGACCATGTGGCTACTTGTGGTCAATTAGTTGTGAGCAGATGGGACTTACCGAATAAACATCTAATTGTCAGTTATCAAACATTCTCTTTCTCCTCTGATAAAGAATTGGCTATGTCTGAGATTGTGGTTTCTCTGTTAATTTGTCCCTGAGTGACTGTAAAGAATAGAGGCAATCCTGTGGAGAACATATAGCAAGTGCAAAAAAAATCAAACTATTTTTTTCATTTAAATTTTAGATTTTTTTTAATAGTATAACTTACCCTGCTGAAATTGTATAAATGGTATATAAAATGAAACATTTTGAGTGGGTGTGTTTTCCAAATTTTTGAAATTATTTTATTCAATTTCTTAGGGTGACATTGACTAATAAAATTAGATAGATTTCAAGTGTATAATTCAGTAATATCATATATATACACATACATACATATATGTATATATAGCATCGTGTGTTCACCACCCAACTGAATTTTTAAAAAGTGTTGCACTTGGATCAACTATGCTACTCAAATTCATTTAAAAATATTTATTGAAAATCTACTCAGTTCTAGGTAGTAATCTAGGAATTGGTGCTATACCTAGGTTGGTGAACAAATTACACAATCACTACCTTCATAGAGTATATATTACAATGGAAGAGTATAAAGGACATTTTCCCTTTCTTTTCCAGATCCATTCTCTATCTTTCACCTGTTCTGTGTTCTAGAAAGCTTATCCTAAGGTCAAAGTAACGAGCTTCGTTACTCTTTGGCTTCTGATTAGGTTTTGCCAGTGGGTTGTGGCTTGATAAGCAGAAGATCGCGGTCGGAGAATGAAATCGATGATTTTATTCCTTAAGCTCTCTCCCTGTCATTCCATCTACAGGTAAGCTGTGTCCCTCTACCAAAGATCATGAAGGTTAGTGCTTAAATAAGGTGGCACTCTCCATGTAACTTTTTAATTCAGGTCCTTGTAATCACTCTCTTCCCTTTCCCCACAGTCCTAGAAGTGCAATGTTCTCCCCATTGTTGCGATCCTTGAGGTATTGTACTATCCCTTGTTAGTTTCTGTAAACCTTGGTCACACTTTGTCACTAATGCCTTTATTAAACTCTCCTCAAATTACTTTTTTTGAGTGTCCCATCTGTTTCTTGCCTGGACATCTACTGATATAGAGAGATGTGCAATAAATTATATATATATAACACATATTTATATCATATGTACTAACTACTTCTGTGTTCACTTTAAATAGTGCTAAATTCTATGAAAAAATAAAGTAAGATATTTGTGCTCACTTCCCAAAGTCACAATGCAATATACAGATGATCTATTATTGAATTGTACATTTTAAACTTATATATTTTTATTAACCAATGTCACCCCAATAGATTTAATTAAAAAATAAAGTGAGGTAAGAAATATTTTCTTAAAAGTTTATTTTTAAATTAGTGATCAGGGAAAATTCCTGTTAAGGAGATGATTTTGAGCAAAAACCTGCAAGATGGGAGAGAGTGAATCACACCAGAATCTGAAGGAAGAGCTTTGTGGATATAGTACTCTTAAAAAACTAATTTTTGATCCTCTTTACTCTTTTCTACGCTGCTTCTTTCCTTTCCCTCTGGTAACCACTAAACTGTTGTCTATGGCCATGAGTCTCTGTTTGACTTGTTCATTTATTACTTTGTTTTATATCCCCCGTATGGGTAAAATAATATGTTTTCAACTTTCTCTGTCTGACTTATTTTGCTTAGCATGATAATCTCAGGATCTACCCATGTTGTTGCAAATGGCAGTACTTAATCGTTTCTTATGTCATTGTATATATGTACCACATCTTCTTTATCCTATCATCTGTCGAAGAACACTTTGGTTGTTTTCATGTCTTGGCCACCATGACTATGTGGTTATGGAGTGAAATTTAACTTTGGCTGGTGAACACATAATGCAATATACATATACTGTATTATCGAATTGTATACTCGAAACCTATATAATTTTATTAACTAATGTCAGCCCAATAAATTATTAAACAATCTTTTGGAGGTGAGAACAAGCTTAGTGTATTAGAGAAACTGAAAGAAGTACAGTGTGCTTAGAATAAAATGAGTGAGTGGTAGAATGGTAAAAAAGTAAAGATTGTTTGATCTAAATTATATTTTTTTTAAAAATCACTCTGCTCTGGCTGCTATATGGTTTAAAAGAAGCAAGATTAAAAGAAAAAAAAAGTAATATAGCAAAGGAGGGTATTATAGTAGTTCAGAGAAGAAATAATATTAGGTACAGTTAGAAACATCTGGACATAATGAATATATTTTCAGGTAGACCCAACAGAAAATGCTTGTCAAGTGAATATGGAATACAAAGGAAGAAGGAATCAAGTATGATTCCCAGGCTTTTGGACTGAGTGACTAGATGAATTATCTTGCCATTCACTACGATGGAAAGGACTGGAGAAAGAGTGAGTTTGAGAGGGAAAGCTCTCCCTGTAATCTTATCCTCTTTAATGTTCAGGAAAACATAAAATTTAGAACTTTAATTTTATTTGGCTCATGAATTTATTTCAATGTATCAATTTATACCACAGCATTGAGGTTTACATCAATTCTCTCGACATGCTTTGATTGTCACTCTAGTTATATCTTCACCCCAAAAATATAGAGTTTCAGATATTCTAAGGTACCAGGTTTTACTATGAAAAACCTGGATCATTCTCATTTCTATAAAATATATTTATATTTTTAAAGTCTAAGAAAAAGAGCTTTACGAAGAAAAAGCTTTACAAAGTTTTGCTTGGAGAATTTTTTTATTAGTCATAAACATATTTTTCCAAACTTTAATTGTTTTAAATTTCATTCTACTTAACATAAATCAAAAACTGAAACTCATTTAAATTTTGTTTCTGAATTAGGTCCTTGAATCTGTTTGTCTTGATGTTGATGTATGTATGTCCTCCTGCTCTTTGTAAACAAAGACCTTGTGAGCAGTATTTGTTTTAAATTCGTTCATTATCTCATCTAAACATTCAACAAGTAACTATTGAATGTTTACATACACCTTAAAATTGTTAAAGCTATTACAGACAAAATAATAAGTAAGTAAGTAAGTAAGTAAGTAAGTAAGTAAATAAATAAATAAATAAATAAATATAAAGTGAGAGACAAGAGAGGACAAAAGACTTAAGGAATGAAACAGAGTACAATTCCAGCATCTCCCACACCATTTTAAACCATAAAGTTTTACTTTTATCTGAATTATAAGTTTCTCTGAAAGCTTTTATTTGAATAAATGGTTCCAATGCTGAAACCGGATTTTATTTGCTTTATTTTGACAATTAAAGTGCTTATCTTATGTGAATTTATAAGCTGTATATAATTCATATAAAACACATATTGGTTATAAAATTCACATGAAATTAGCCATATGTCATAAAATTTATAAAATTTCAATATTCTTTTTGTTTAGAATCCACAAAAAAATATTTTTGGGGGAAAATCTATCCACTTACACTGCAAAAAACTCACCATGATTTATAGGAGAGTTTATTGATTCTTTATACACCAAACACTAACCATGTTTTAGGTAAGTTTCCTGGCTCTAACAGAACTAATAGTCTATTGCATAATTCCCCTGACAACGTGATATGGGAACAAATGGGTGATACAATCAATGCTTTAGTAAATGTGGAGGAGAGATAGGGAAGTCTTCACAGGTAAGATATTGCATTTATTTATTATATAAGTGATCAGTTCAAAGATTACCAATAGGATTCTTTGATACCATTACTGTTTTTCATACTACAATTGGATAACTTTTTATATAAAATAAATTACTTCTAAGATTTTGTAAAAAATATATTTAAGAAAATCTGTATTAGGTAATTCAGAAAAACCCTCCTGTTGAAGACAATTAAAAATGTAAAATATTTCTTTCCATTTTTTAAATTGATAAATAATTATCATATAACATTGTGTAAGTTTAAGGTGTACATTCTGTTATTTGATACACTTTTATATGGCAAAGTATTTATTTATTGTACTATAACATTAGCTGCCACCTCTATCACATCACAAATACAATTTCTTTTTGTAGTGAGAATATTTAATATTTAGTCTCTTAATAATTTTGAAGTACATAATATAGTGTTTTTGATTATAATCACAATGCTGTGCATTAGATCTCCAGAACTTATTCATCTTCTAACTGTAAATGTGTATTCTTTCACCAGCATCTATCCAATTCCCCCAACAACCCCAGCCCCTAGTAACCATCATTCTAGTCTGTTTACCGAGTTTGTTTTTTTAATTCCATGTATAAATGATCTCATATAGTATTTCTTTCTCTGTCTGATTACTCCACTTAGCATAATGCCCTCAAAGTTTATTCATGTTGTAGTGAATTGCAATAATTTCTTATTTCTCATTGTATATGCATTTTCTTTATCCATTTTCTTTATTCATTTGATGATGGACACACATTGTTTTTGTATCTTGAGTATTGTGAGTAATGTTGCAATAACCATAAGAGTGCAGATATCTTTTTGATATCCTGATTTCGTTTTTTGAACATATACCCATTAGTGGGATTGCTGAATCATATAGTAGTTCAAATTTTATTTTATTGAGTATTCTCTATACCATTCTCCATAATTGATATATCAATTTACATTCCCTGCAATGACAAGAGTTTTCTTTCCCTTATCCTTGCCAGCACTTGTTTTCTCTTGTCTATTTGATAACAACCATTCTTACAGGTGCGAGGTGAAATCTAATTGTGATTTTGATTTACATGTCCCTAATAGCTATTGAAGTTGAACATCTTTTTATATATTTATTTGTATGTCTCACAAAGGATTTTATAAAATTAACCTCAAAGGTGACAAACTAAATGCAAAATAAATGAATAGAACTATATCAAACTAAAAAGCTTCTGCAGGGCAAAAGAAACCATCAACAAAACAAAAAGGCAACCTATCAAATGAGAGAACATATTTGAAAACAACATTCTCAACAACAAAAACAGTAGCAAAAAATCTGAAAAATTCAACTAAACAGTAGGCAGAGGACTTGAACAGACACTTCTTCCAAGAAGACATACAAATGGCCTTGTTTCAATGAAACCCTATTTACAGAAACAAGCATCAGCCCATAACCCGTGGATTTTAACCTTTTATTCCCTTTGTTTCTGACTATTGAACCCGTATTTAAAGGACTCAGATTGATCAGTCTCAATCTCAAGTATTTATACAGGACATGCACAGCATTCGTGGTAATTTTCAGGAACATCTTAGAATTCTGTCTTCCACTAGTTCGAATATATGTGCAATTTTAATCCTATAATTTTTTAAAAAGGAAGAAAAACATAAAAACCTTTTGAAAAAATTTGTTTTAACTGATGATATACATCAATTGGTATACTCAAGAAGCCCAACTACATGAAACACAAACAGAAACTGGGACCAAGGGGACATGAACATAGATAGAAGTATGTCAAAAAGAAAAAAGAAAAAAAAAAACATTTTTAACCTCAAAACAGAGATCCAAGAGGCTTAGGTGCCATCTACTGAAAATCAAATGAAAAACCACTCTTATCAACTGGTTAAAGAGAGACGTCTATATAATAAATCTTCTTTCGGGAAAAAAAAAAAAAAAACAGCGTACATGCCCATTAATGTCCAGAAAGATAAATAGTCTATCAAACACAATGAATGACCAATGTGACAAGGCAGCTCAGAAAGAGAGAGAAAAATCTCCAGAAAATAAGCTTAAAAGACAGAGAATTCAGGATTACACTTCCGAAAAAACTCAGTGAGTTGCAAGAAAAATCTGATAGACAATTCTAAGAACTTAGAATCAAAAACAAACAAACAAACAAAAAAAAACAAAAAAAAAGTAGAACAACAAAATTAGTTTTTTATCAAAGAGATTGAAACACTCTAAAAGAACCAAATAGAACTTCTGGAAATGAATAACACACTGAAAGAGATGAAAAATGAAATAGCAAGCTTGGGAAATAGAGCAGACCAAATGGAGGAAAGGATCAGGAATATTGAAGGCAGAAATCTAGGAATGACTCAGAAGAAAGAAGAGAGAGACCTGAGAATGAAAAAAGTGAAATAACCATACAAGAAATATCTGACACCATCAGGAAAAGCAACATAAGAATAATGGGTATACCAGAAGCAGAGAGAAGGAGAAGAGAACAGAGAGCATACTCAAACATAGTTGATGACAATTTCCCTAATCTAAGTAATAAGCTGGATCTTTGAATTCAGGAAGCAAATAGGACACCCAGCTATCTCAACCCAAAAAAAGGCCTTTTCCAAGACACGTTACATTAAAATTGTCAAAAAGTAATGACAAAGAAAGAATTCTCAAGGCAGCCAGAGAAAAGAAAACAGTAACCTGTAAAGAAAAACCCATCTGATTATCATTGGACGTCTCAGAACAAACCTTACAAGCAAGGAAGAAGTAGAACAAAATATTCGACTTTTTGAAAGAAAGAAATCACCAGCTGAGGATAATATATCCAGCAAAGCTCCCTTTTAGACATGAAAAAGAAATAAGTTCTTTACAGAGGCTGGGGGTCAAGATGGAGGACTAGGTAAAAGTGAGGTTTCCTTCCTCTCAGGTCCACATTTAAAATTACAGCCAAATTATAAAACAATCAACATGGAGAATCACTTGAAGTCCAACTGATCATAACACGTACATCTGATAATATAAAGAAAGAGCCACATCAAAACCGGTAAGAGGGGTAAAGTCATGGATTGGGCTGGACTTGCACCCATGGGGTGCGGTTGAGCACCAGGAGGGAGACCAAGCTTGCAGAGGATCACTCTGAAGGAGAGAGGCATCCTAGCCCCATATCAGAGCACCCTGGCCTAGGATCCCAAACCAGGGAAGAGGAGTTTCCAAAAAATCTGACTGTAAAAATCAGAGGGGATATGGCCATCTGGGTGAGATGGAAGGTGACTAAAATTCCAGACACCCCTCTAAAGGGCCAAAGCACAGGCTCTCTCGCCCAAGGACACTCATCTGGAGTTAGAGGTTCGCACGAGATTCATACAGAGAAAGACTGCATTCCCTGGTGTCTGAAGGAGGGCTGGACAAGCATCCACCATTGTACCTTAGTTGGCGTCCCCTTATAAGGCAGCCTACAGACCGGCACCAGCTTGCCTGTGAAGATCCCTCTGGTCACAGTGGCAATTTTTAAGCTGCACTGGCCTGAGGATATCAGCCTACCCTACACAGCCCAGAGATTGCCGGGGGAAGCTTATCGCTGGGCACCTGCTGTGCCTTACCCTTTTCTACGGCTGAACATTCTGCACAAGTAGCGGACCTCGGCCAGTGCTGTGAGCACATTTCAGGGACAGTTTCAGGCAGATGACTGCTGCCAACATGAGCTTGGGTAGATTGAGGGGATTTGTTGGCCAGTCCTAAACAGCTGCTGGTCTCGCTGTGATCTGTGACTTTTGTAAGAAGGCACGAACGAACATAGAAGTTGCAGCAAGACTGAGGATATAGTGGTCTAATGTCCAATGTCTCCCTGAGACCCCGCCTCACTCAACCCAAAAATTGCCCTAGGTAGCCTGTTGGTAGACAACCTACACTGCCCTGCCCTTTCCCCCGGTCTCGCATTCTGCAAAGGTGAAAACATTAGCTAGCACAGCTGCAGGCATTGTAGGGAAATCAGTTGCAGGCAGACCTCTGCTGCCTGCAAGAGCTGCAATATCATGAGTGGGGGGGAATCACAGAGGTCTGTGGGACCGCACCAGATGGCATCTGGTTTAATTGTGATCTGTGACTACAGCGGGAACGTGCAGGCACAGAAGTTGCAGCAACACTGAGGCTGTATTCGCCTAATGGCTCTTCTCTGCATGAGATCCAGCTTCACCTAATCCACAAAGTGCTTGTGGCCAGTTGACAAGCAGCTGCCTCCACCCTACTCCTTTCCAGGATTACACATTTTGCACAGTCCACAGACTTTGTCTAGTGCAGTGAGTGCATTTCGTGGTAATCAGTTGCAGTCAGATTGCTGCTGCCGCAGAGGTCCGTGGGACTGCCCCAGACAGCAGCTTGTCTCACTGTGAGCTTTAACTACCACGGGAATGTGCAGATACAGAAATTGCAAAAAACTGAAGCTGTATTGGCTAAACAGCCTTTGACTCCCTGATATCCTGCCCCATCCAATCCACAAAGTGCCCATGGCACAATAACAAGCAGCTACCCCTGCCCTGCCCCTACCCGAGGTTGTGCATTCTATGCCGTCAACAGATTTTTGCCAGTGTAGTGAGCAAAGTTAAGGAAATACAGTGATGAGAAGATTACTGCTGCCAGTACAAGATATAATATCGCTTTGGCATATCTAAGGGATTCGTGGGTCCATCACGGATGGCAACCAGTCTTACTGTGTTCTGTGACTACAATGGGAATGTGTGGGCACAAAAGTTGCAGAAAAACTGAGGCTGTATTCACTTGACGGCCCTTGTCCCCCCGAGATATTGCCCCATCCAATCCACAAAGTGCCCATGGTCCGTTGACAGGCTTCTATCCGGGGATGTGCATTCTGCACAGGCAATAGACCTTGGCTAGCACAGTAAGCAACTTTCTTGAAAAACTGTGGCGGGCAGATCACTGCTGCCAGAATGAGCTACAATATTGCTTGGGCAGATCGGACTGCTTCGTGGGTCCATCCCAGATGACAGTAGGTCTCACAGTGATATGTAACTTTTATGGGAGTCTGCAGTCACAGAGCTGTCAGCAAATCTAGTGCTGTATAAATTTGATGGCCCTATGCCCCATGGCGATGCTACCATACCTAACCCACAAATTATCTTCAGCAAGCCTGTTCCTAGGAAACCCAGTCCCATCTGTGCTTTCCTTGGGACATGAATTCAACGGCAAACAACAGCACTTAATTTGTGTGGCCCACACAAAGCTCATGCATCCGGGAGAAGCTTTCTGTGGTGGGTCACAAAACCCTGCCCACGAGCTTCAGTTATTCTTGAACAGTTATCAGATGTTTACAGGCCCAAGGCAGACAGCAGCTGGCTTTGTTAAAATCTAAGACTTGTATAAGGAGCCATGTTGACAATGCTGGCATATAAACTGACACTGCAGTGGCAGGGAGGAATCTGTTCAATATATCCAGGTGTCTCTCTGGGTCCCTGCACCACCCAAAGCATGTGTCTCTCAAAGACTCTTTCGGTTGTGGAGTCTTATGGGCAACTAACAAGCAGCCTCAGTCCTTGAGGAAAACTGGTCCTTCTGCTAAACCACCTAAGGCTCAGTACTGGGGGAATGAGACTGCAACCTACAGTGTGGTCTCTTTCAATTACCTATAGATTCAGCATAGGCAGCAACCATCCACAGGTCACCTTGTAGCTATCACCAGGAAGCTCCAAGCAATTAAAGGCAGCGCTCGACTTTGGCCTACTAGAGAGCCCTTCTCAAGAGAACACAAAACCAATGCATATGGAGGCTGGCACTAGACCACAACAGAGTAACTCCAGATTAGCCCCATAAGTAGTATACACAAAAGGTGGTTGCAACAAGTACACAAGCCTGTTAGAGAAAATCCCACTCTAAGGATCAGCCCCCACATAGCAACTCATACACTGTGGGTGCAGCCAATTCCCACAATCAGCTTGCGTGTTAATCCCATCCATCAATGTACTAACACCAGTAAAGTCTTAGCTACAATGGAAGATCACACACAACCCATACAAAGATCACATCTAGAGCCCCAACACAGGTGATTAGGGAAATGTGCCACTGGGCCACAAAGGACATCTTTCACAGAAGTCTTTCTGGCCAAGACTGAGAGACAAAATAAATCTTCCTAACACATAGAAACAAACACAGAGGCTAATAAAATGAGAAAACAAAGAAACATGCCACAAATAATATAAATAACAGAAGAAAACACTAGAAAATAAACTAAATGAAATGGAAGCAAGCAACCTACCAGAGACAGATTTCAAAATAATGGTTATAAGGATTCTTAATGAATTTAGGGGAAGAATAGATGAGCTCAATGTGAACTTTAACAGAGGGATAGTAAGCATAAGAAAGTATGAAGAAACTACAAAAAAGAATCCAACGGAAATGAAGAATATAATAACTATAATGAAGAATACACTAGAAGGATTCAATGGAAGACTGAAAGGAGCAGAAGATTGAATCAGTGAACTGGAAGACAAAGTAGCAGAAAACACCCAACTGGAAAAGCAAAAAGAAAAAAATAATTTTAAAAAATGAGGACAATTTAATAGACCTCTGGGACAACATGAAGCATAACAATATCTGCATCATAGGAGTACTGAAAAAGAGATAGAGCAAGGCGTTGAGAATCTATTTGAAGAAATAATGACAGAAAACTTCCCTAACCTGGCAAAGGTATTAGACGTACAAGCCAGGAAGTACAAAGAACCCTGACAAGAAGAATTCAAACAGACTCACACTAAGGCACATCACAATTAAAATGCCAAAGTTCAAAGACAAAAAGAGACTCTTAAAAGTAGCAAGAGAAAGGCAGTTAGTTACTTACAAAAGAACACCCATAAGAATGTGTGCTGATTTTTCAACAGAAACTTTGCAGGCCAGAAAACACTGGCAAGAAATATTCAAAGTTCTGAAAAATAAGAATCTACGACCACAAACATTCTATCAAGCAAAGCTTTCAATTAAAATGGAAGGTGAGATAAAGATCTTCCTAGACAGGGAAAAGCTTAAGGAATTCATCACCAACAAGCCAATATTACAAGAAAGGGACTTCTGTAAAAAAAAAAAAAGAAAAAAAAAAGGTGGAAATATACAAATAAATAAGAATAATAAAATGGCAGTGACTATGTACCTATCAGTAATCACTTTAAATGTAAATGGATTAAATGCTCCAATCAAAGGACATAAGGTAGCTGAATGGATAAAAACAAGACCCAGGCATATGATGTCTACAAGAGACCCACTTCAGATCAAATGACATTCACAGACTGAAAATAAAAAGATGGAAAAAAATATTCCATGCAAAAGAAAATGAAAAACAAAACAAAACAAAACAAACAAACAAACAAACAAAAACAAGTGGTTTTATTTGATTCTTATATCAAATAAAATAGACTTTAAATCAAAGGTTATGCTAAGAGACAAAAAAGGACATTACATAATGATAAATGGGTCGAAAATCAAGAGGACATAACCTAGTAAATATATACACACCCAACATAGGAGCACTTACACACATAAAGCAATTATTGACTGTCATAAAAGAAAAGATCAATAGTAATACACTCATAGTAGGAGACTTTAATACCTCATCAGCACCAATAGACAAATCTTACAGGCAAAGTATCAACAAGGAAACAATGAGACTAAAAGACATACTAGACCAGATGTATTTAATGGATATTCTCAGAGTATTATACCCCAAAGCAACAAAATATACATTCTTCTCAAGTGTGCATGGAACATTTTCCAGGACAGACCACATATTAGGACATAACACATATTTCAATAAATTTAAGAAGATTGAAATCATATCAACTGTCTTCTCTGATCACAACGATATGAAACTAGAAATTAACTACAAGAAAAAAAACTGGAAAATACACAAACAAATGGAGGCTAAATATATGCTACTAAACAATGAATGGGTTATTAATGAGATCAAGGAAGAAATCAAAAGATACCTAGAGACAAATGAAAATGAAAACAGAACTACTCAACATCTATGGGACACAGTGAAAATAGTCCTAAGACAAAATTCATAACGATACAAGCCTATCTCAAAAAGCAAGAAACGGCTCACATAAACACCCTAACCTTACACTTAAAAGAACTAGAAAAAGAACAGCAAACAAAGCCCAAAGTGAATAGAAAGAAGTAAATAATAAAGATCAGAGTAGAAAAAAAAATGAAATAGAGTCTAGAAAAAAAATACAAAAGATTAATGAAAACAAGAGGTGATTCTTTGAAAGGATAAACAAAATTTATCCTCTTAGCCAGACTCATCAAGGAAAAAAGAGAGATGACTCAAATAAATAAAATCAGAAGTGAAAGAGGAGAAATAACTATGGACTCCACAGAAATACAAAGGATTCTAAGAAAAAACTACGAGCAATTACATGCCAACAAGTTGGACGATCTGGAAGAAATAGACACATTCCTAGGAACATACAATCTCCCAAGACTGAGTGAAGAAGAAATAGAAAATTTGAACCAATCAATTATGAGCAATGAAATAGAATCGGTAATCAAAAATCTCCCAAAAAACAAAAGTCCTGGACTAGACAACTTCATAAGTGAATTTTTCTAAACATTCATAGAAGAATTATCACATATTCTCCTCAAACTATTCCAAAAAAATTCATGAAGAAGGGAGGCTCCCTAACACCTTTTATGAGGCCACCATTACCTTGATTCCAAAACCAGACAAAGACATTTCAAAAAAAGAAAACTATAGGACAATATCTCTTATGAAGATTGATGCAAAAACTCTCAACAAAATATCAGCAAACCAAATTCAGCAATACATTAAAAATATCATACATCATGATTAAGTTGAATTTATTCCAGGGATGCAAGATTGGTACAATATCCGCAAATCAATTACTGTGATACACCACATTAACAAATCGAAAGATAAAAACCATATGATCATATCAATAGATGCAGAAAAAAGTGTTCGACAAAATCTAGCATCCATTTATGAGAAAAACTCTCAGCAAAGTAGAAATAGAGGGAACATACCTCAACTTAATAAAGGCCATATATAACAAACCTACAAATAACATCATTCTCAATGTGGAAAGGCTAAAAGCATTTTCCTTAAGATCAGGAATAAAATAAGGATGCTCATTTTCACCACTCTTCTTA
>NW_011888844.1:9413322-9421754 GCF_000151845.1 Pteropus vampyrus | reverse complement strand
AGTATATATAGAAAGAGAGCCCAGAAATAAATCCACACCTATATGCTCACTTAACATATGACAAAGTAAGTATGAATATACAATGAGGTAAAGAAAGTCTCTTCAATAAAGACTGCTGGGAAACTTAAACAGATACATGCAAAAAAAAAAAATGAACCACCTTCTTACACCATATACAAGAATAGACTCAAAATGGATTAAAGACTTAAATGTAAGACCTGAAACCATAAATCTAGAAAAATACATATGCAGTAAACTTTCTGATATTACCAACGGTCATTTATTTTTGGACATATCTCCCCAGGCAAGGGAAACAAACAAACAAAAATAAACAAATGGACTACATCAAACTAAAAAGTTTTTGTACAGGAAAGGAAACTATCAACAAAACGAAAAGACAACGGAATGATTAGGAGAAGATGTTCGCTAATAATATATCCAATAAGTGGTTAATATCCAAAATATATAAAGAATTCATGCAACTCGACTACAAAAAAAAACAAAAAAACAAAAAAAAATCCAATTAAAAAATGGGCAGAAGACCTGAACAGATACTTCTCCAAAGAGGAAATGCAGATAGCCAATAGACCTATGAAAAGATGCTTAAGTTTGCTAATTATCAGAGAAATGCAAATTAAAAACACATTGAGATATCACTTGACATCTGTCAGAATAGCTATGATCAATAAATCAAAGAACAAGTGTTGGCAAGGATGCAGAGAAAAGGGGACCCTCATACATTGTTGGTGGGAGTGCAAGTTGGTACAGCCACTATGGAAAACAGCCTGGAGGTTTCTGAAAAAATTATAAATGGATCTACCTTTTGACCCAGCAATTGCACTTCTGGGTATTTATCCAAAGAAAACCAAAACAATAATTCGTAAAGATCTATGCACCCCAATATTCATGGCAGCACAATTTACAATAGCCAAGATATGGAAGCAACCTAAATGCCCATCAATAGACGTTTGGATAAAGAAATTATGGTTCATATATACAATTGAACATTATTCGGCCATTAAAAAAATGAAATTCTACCATTTTCAATGCCATGGATGGACCTAGAGCTTATTATGCTGAATGAAATAAGTCAGAGAAAGATAAATGCCATATAATTTCACTTATATGCATAATTTAAGGAACTAAAAGGACAAACTAATCAAAAACAGACTCACAAATATAGTGGACAATTTGAGCAGAAGGGAGGGGGATTGGGGGAAGCTGAAAGAATAGGATGAAGGATTAAAGAAATACAAATTTGTAGTTGATAGATGGTCACAGGGATGGAGAGCATGGCTTAGGGAATGTAGTTAGCATGAATATATTGGCTAGGTGGAAAACCAGAGGAGAGAATGATTAATTAGGGGGATTGTTAAATTAGGGATGGTTAAATGTCTAACCAATGTACTGTATACTTGAAAATAATTAAAAGAAAAGAAAAAGATATTCTTTAAACTTCCTCAAGGTCCTGAATGAAGTATATGGCACACCTCAAGGGGCCACATGGGCTTAAGGCAGAGTTCAGATATATAGAGAAAAAGGCAGAACCTGAGGCACATGGTTTTATTAGAGTCTGTGGGTAGAATGCTTTGAGGTTCCCAGGCTAGGGCCAGATTGGTCAATTTAGACCGAAAGAGAAGGATTTTAGTATGTTCCATAGAGATCTTATATAAAGGATATACTAGATACAAGTCTTGAGAGGCAGAGGAAGCTGTGGAACCCAAGGGCTGCTGGAGAAGTCATGTTAGGAACTTGTGATTCTGTGGACTACTGTCTAGAGCACACACTTGTATGATGGTGCTAGTGTCACTTTAAGGTCATTGCAGGCAACTTGACCAAACAAAACAAGTGCCAGACAACAATACCATGGAGTACTTTAGCTAAACTCTCAAAAATGTAGCTATACTGTATCAGCAAAATACATTTTAAGAGAAGAGGTTTGATTCTATAAAAAGTCATCACAATTCTAAACCTGTGTGCATGCAACAAACAACATAATTTCAAAATATGTAAAGCAAATGGTTGGCATAAATGAAAATGGAGTTGAAAAAATGCATAATGAAAGTGAGAGACATTAACAGTCCTCTCTTAATAGCTGATAGAATAAGACAAAAAAATCAAAAAGAATATAAAAAATCTTAAAAATATGTTAAAACTTCAAATTAACATATATAAAACAATACATTCAACTAAGAAATAATACACTTTCTTTTCAAGTGCACATGGAACATTTTCCAAAATTAAACATAGGCTTTATTATAAAGCATGCTTCAAAAATTTAAGCCTTTAAATCATTCAATGTAAAATTTTTATTACGATGGAAATTAACTAGAAATCATTAGAAAGATAAAAAATCCTCAAGAACTTGGAAATTAAGTAAGACATGTATAAACTGCTCAAGAAATAAATCAAAATGGAAATTAATTTTTTTAAATAAATGCTAATGAAGATACACATTTCAAAGAGGTAAAGCAATGCTTTAGAAACATATAGTCTTAAATGCAGAAACTAGAATATTAGAATGCCTGAAAACTCATTAAACTTCCACCTAAAAAAAAATAGAAAATAACAGATAATAGGTTCTGTGGAAAGTAGTAGGAAATAACAAAAACAGAACAGAATTCAGTGAAAAAATCGAGTATTCAAAACTTTTTCCTTTTAAAAAAGCCAAAATTTATGCTATTAAAGGTGAATATAATTAATAAACTCCTAGCAAATTGACAAAGAAGGAAAAAGAGACAACACAAAAAACTTGTATCAATAATAAGTGAAAAAGATGGCATTAGTAATAATCCTATAGACATTGAAGACATAATAAAGATATTATGAATACAACAGGCAAATTAATTTGAAAAAATAGATTCCTTGAAAAAAAAAACAAAATATCAAATGAAAAAAGAAAAAATAGCTTATTTTCATGTCTATTAAAATATATATTACAAATCTTCTCTAAACAAAGAAAAAAGCAAATTGATCAAAGACTCTAGGTATAGATGGCTTCACCATTAACTTTTTCCAAACATTTAAATAAAATAACTATAGAAGTAAAAATAACAAACAAAATATTAGTAATAATAAAATAATGTATGAAAAGGACAATAAACTGCAAAATGTGAAATTGTTTCCTGAATACAAAAATATCTTAACATTTAAATATCATTCTATAAAATGTACGTTTTAATGGGAAATAAAAGATAAAAAGCATATAATCAATTTGATAGAAATAAAAGAAAATAAAACCAACTATTTTACAAGTTGGAAATTTGAAAGAACTCACTTGACTCCACAGGGAACACATAAAGAAGACTTTAGTAAAAGCAAAGCTTATGATACAGAGGAGATAGAAAACACAAGCAAGCATCAAAGGCCCAAGAGACTTCCAGTAGCAGCTCATCATGATTATTTTTTCATCGTACAGGATGTTTTATCTCGATGTTATAAACACCAAGACATATGTGAGGAATCTATATTTTAAGAGAGCTCAGGCAAACAGTTTGAATAGCATTTTTTATACCCTATTGGTCATGGAGCTAAATCGGGATGTGTGACTAGTTAAATCGGGTTTAAAATACCAATCTACACTCTCCTAAACAATATAAAAAGCTGTTTCTGCTTTTCACCGGGGAATTTTCAAACTTCAAATACCACATTGCAAATTAATAGCTAGATTATATGGGACCAATCTTGGCCAAGAGCCAATACCAGTCTTCCTGTTATCAACATTTCTATACAACATTGTACTGGAAGCCCTAGTAAAGAAATAAGGGTAAAAAAAGATGTAGGGAAGGGGAATTATAACAAAAAAGATAAAACTGCCATTTTCAGAAGAAATCACGATTATATAGAAAATAGAAAATACCCTACATCAATTAATTTGGACTCATAAGTGAATTTAACAAGATCATTGGATATAAGACAAATTTTAAAACAATAATTTATATTTCTATACACCATCAAAAACAAAATTATTATTTATAACAGAAAAACCATCAAATCTTTATAAATAAAACCACAGAAAATGTTCAAGACTCTTATTCTGAAAACCACAAAATATTAATGAGGTAGCATAAAAAGCAAATAGTAAATTGAAAGATATATCATATTCATGGATATAAGAAAAAACTATTCTGATTATGTCAACTCTCCCAAAATTGATTTGTATATTGAATGAAATCTCAATCAAAATACAACATGATTGTTTTATGAAAATAGAAGAGATAATTCTAAAATTCAAATGAAAATGTTATGGGCCAAGATTAGACAAGGCAATCTTGAAGAATAACATATTTGGATGACTTACACTACAAGATATCAAAATTTATTATAAAACTATAGAAAAATAACTTTTTTATAGTAGGCTTTATTCTTCTGGAAATTTTAGGTTTGCAGCAAAATTGAGTAAAGTGTTCAGAGCACCTATAAACTCCCTAACACTTCCCCCACAGTCTCCCGGACTATCAACCTCCTGCACCACAGTGATACATTTGTTACAATCCATATACTTACATTGGTATATCATTATCCAAAGTCCATAATTTACATTAGATTTCAGTCTTGGTATTGTACATTTTATAGGGTTTGACAACTATTTGATGACATAAATCTACCATGATAGTTTTTACAGATTTGTTTCACTATACTAAAAATCTTGTGCTACATTTATTCATTCTTTCTTTCCCCCAACCTCTGGCAACCACTGATATTTTTATTATGTCCATACTTTTGATTTTTCCAGAATGTCATCGTTGGAATTATACAGTATGTAGCATTTTCGAGTTTACTTCTTTCACTTAGCAATAAACATTAAAGTTTCATTCATGTCTTTTCATGGCTCAAAACTCTCTTTTTGTTTTTGTATGGAATAACATTCCATTCCATTGTTCGGATACACCACAGTTTATTTATTTACCTCTTGAGGGACATCTTGGTTGCTTCTAGAAATTGATAATTATAAATAAAACTGCTATAAACATATGGGTGCAAGTTTTTGGGTGGTCATAAGTTTTTAACTCGGTTGGGTAAATATCAAGGAGAATGATTGATGGACCATAGAGTAAGAGTATGTTTAGTTTTCTAAGAAACTAATAACCTGTCCTCAAAGAGGTGTTCCAGTTTGCATTAGGACCAGCAATAAATGAGAGTTCTTATTGCTTCGCATCCTTGCCAGCATTTGGTGTTGTACATGTTTTAGGAATTCTTTTACTATTCTAATAGGTGTGTAGTAGTATCTCAATGTTTTAATTTGCAATTTCCTAATGACATATAATGATCAGCATCTTTTCATATGTTAATTCTACATCTGTGTCTTTTTTCATAAGTTATCTATTCAGATACTCTGCCTCCTCATTTTTTTTACACTAGGGTTGTTCTTTATTGTTGAATTTTAAGTGTTATTGAATATTATCAAATATGTCTCCCAAGTCTTTACTTATCTTCTGAGTCTCTTGAAAAGGTGTTTCACAGAACAAAACTTTTTAATTTTAATGCAATCCAATTAAAGTTTTGTTTTTTTTTTTAAGTTACATTTATTAAGGTGACATTGGTTAATAAAATTGTATGGATTTCAAGTGTAAAATTCTATAATATATCATCTCTATATTGCATTGTATGTTTACCACTCAAATCTCATTCCATCACCATATATTTAAACCCCTTTACCTTTTTCTGCCTTCCTCCTCTCTCCTTTCCTTCTAGTAACTACTATACTATTGTATGTGTCTATGAGCTTTGGTTCATTGGTCTTGTTTGTATGTTGTTTTCAGTTTTATATTCCACCAAAACCACAATGAGATACCACCTCATGCCTGTTAGAATGGCTAATATCAATGAGATAAATAATAACAAGTGTTAGGTTGTGGGAATGTGAATTTGTATAACCACGATGGAAACAGTATGGAGTTTTATCAAAAAATTAAAAATAGGATTACCTTATGACCCAGCAATTGCTCTTCTGTGTATCTACCAAAAAAAATTGAAAACATTTATTCGTAAGGATGTATGTACCTCTATGCTTATTGCAGCACGGTGGCCAAGACGTGGAAACCACCAAAGTGTCTTTCAACAGATAATTAGATCAAGAAGATGTGGTACATATACACAGTGGAATACTACCCAGCCATAAGAAAAGATTAAATATTGTCATGTGTGACCACATGGTTGGATCTTAAGAATATCATACTAAGAAAAAAAGTAAGATGGGAAAATTTGAGAACCATATGATTTCAACTTATCAGTTTTTCCTTTCATGGATCCTGTCTTTGAAGTATTTAAGAGTCATTGCCAGCCCCAAGTTATTTTCAATCAGGAAGCTATAGCTACCAATCCCTGGTGAAGATTTCCACATCATGGAGAATGGCAAAAGGCATAAAACTACCTACATTCAGAAGAAGGAGCCTGGTGACCTTGGCTCACTGCATCGTCTATGGCTTAGAATTTTCCAAAGATGACTCAATACACAGGGTACTAATTGGAACCTTTTAATTACAGAAAGAGGAAAAGACTTAGCAAGATCAGTGTTTGTCATGTGCATTGGTCCCTCATTCCCAGTGGGTCTCTCCTGATAGCTGATTCAGGGTGATGGACTAACACATCCCTCTTTTGGTATAGTCAAAGCACCATTTCCTCCCCATGGGGGGCAGATATATTAAGGGGGTTGGCCAGGTGCAGTATGATGCACATGGTTAAGCAGTACAAAGAAGTTCAGTGTATACCTCGAACTGGGAAAGATTTATCCTAACAAGGCGGAAGCACTCGGGCTTTAGAAAAGGGAATGTTTCAGGCCCAGGGAACTAATTAGGCAATCCTGGGGTGGGGGAAATGGGTTTTGGAAAGCTGTTTCTATGAGTTTTATAGTTTGGTGTATTATATTTAGAGCTATGATCAATTTTAAGTTAATTGTTGTCAAGGATGATTAATAAATACATGAAACACTATTAAACTGCATTAATTTTTAGAGAATTGCAAAAAAGAATATCACGCTAGAATTGCTGGGATGTAAAAAATTACAATACCAAATGTCGGTATTGATATTTATTAACTAAAATCATTATACATGCTATTGGAGTATAAATTTGTACTCTCAGTTTAAAAAACTATTTGGCATTGTCTACTAAAAGTGAATATCTGGGAGGGCTCCCCTCAGAGAGAGATTTGGGTGTTACTTGCGACTTTAATAAAAGGTAGAAAAAAATTGTACAAACACATCGTTTTTATTACTTCTGGAAAGCAGCCATTAATTAGTATTGTGGTTGATCTCATGGCCTTTGTTTCTCTCAAGGAGCACTGGGCTAAATGGAAGACCTGAGTGACGTCAGAAACATGGCAGAGTGAGAGATGTCCCCAGATCTCTCCCCTAGAAATAACAATAAGCTGAACATCTAAAATTCAACAAAAAACACCTATCCTTCACACCAGCACGTCTGACCATGGGATCTGCGCATAAGAGTTACCGAAGGTCAGAAACCCGGGAAATAGTTGGTAGACTGGGAGAAACAAAGACACTGCTTCTCTAGGCCAGATTTCACAACAGGAGGAGGTAGAGGGGAGAGGTGCGGTGGGTTTCCTAAACAACCCTGCCTGAGATAACTGAGCGCCACACAAAGTCAGCACCCAGGGATCAGGGCAAAAATCAGAGAAATGGGGAAGGCAGAGAAGCAGGGATGGCAGAGAAGCAACAATATATTATTACCAGCTACAGCTGCAATACAAGAGACATAGCCGCAGCCCCCATTCCCTAATAAACAGGGCCCCTCCCCCCACATCCTCCAAGACGAAACACCACGGAAAGCACAGGAAAATGTGAGCAAATTCTACTGAAACTGTCACTAACACTGACAGGGATTGAAACTGCAGGTACCGAGAGTGATGGAATCTCTATAAGAAAAAAAGGCACTAATAAGCCTTTATGTAAAACAAGGATCCAAGAGGCTTAGATGCCACCTACTGGGAACCAAAAGGAAAACACCTTCTTTACAACAGGCTAAAGAGAGACCTATATATAATCAATCTTAGTAGAAAAAAAGCAGAATACACTTTCAATAGACCATTAAATATCATGAATAACCAAGGTGACGAGGAAGCACAAAAAGAAAAAGAAAAAAACAGTTGAGAAAATAAACTTAAAGAAATAGAAATATGCGACTTCAATTACAGAATTCAGGATAGTACTTCTGAAAAAACTCAGTGAGATCTGAAACGAATCATAACAATTTCAGGTATTGAAAAAAATAATTATATCAGCAGAATTAATTTTTTAGCAAAGAGATTGAAACCCTCAAAAAGAACCAAATAGAATTTCTGGATATGAAGAAAATACTGAAAGAGATGAAAAATGAAATAGTAACCTTGGGAAATAGAGATGACCAAATGGAGAAAATGATCAGTGATATCTAAGTCAGAAATCTAAAAATAAATCAGAAGGAAGAAGAAAGAAA
>NW_011888844.1:9408388-9412197 GCF_000151845.1 Pteropus vampyrus | reverse complement strand
CGAGAAAGCAAAAGATAAAATGGCTATAAGAAGACCTATATTTCAATAATCATCCTAGTTGTAAATGGACTGAATTCACCAATAAAAAACCACTGTCGTAGAATGTATCAAAAAACAAAACTCAACCATATGCTGCCTCCAAGAGACACATCTCAGCTCCAAAGACAGATAAAGACTCAAAGTGAAAGGGTGGAAAATGGTATTTCAAGCAAATGACATTCAGAGAAAAGCAGGAGTAGCGGTACTAATATTTGACAAAATAGACTTCAAAATAAAAAAAAGGTAAAAAAAAGATACTGAGGGACACTTCATAATGATAAATGGAATCATACACCAAGAAGACATAACACTTATTAATATCTATGCTCCCAATCAGAGAGCCGCAAAATATATAAAGCAATCACTAACAGAACTAAAGGGAGAAACAGATCAAAGCACTATAATAGTAGGGGAACTAATATTCCACTGTCAGATATTCCACAGATCATCTAAACAGAAAATCAAGAAGGAAATGACATCTTAAATGACACCTTAGACCAACAGGACACAATTGACATTTACAGAGCCTTCCATCCCAAAACAGCTGCTTATACATTCTTCTCTAACGCACATGGAACATTCTCAAGGAATGACCACATGCCGGGACACAGAGATAGCCTCAACAAATATAAGAGGGTTGAAATTATACCAACCATATTCTCTGATCATAATGCTTTGAAACAAGTGATCAACTGTAGAAATAGCGGTAAGAACCACAAATACATGGAGATTAAATAATATACTATTGAAAATAGCTGGTTCAGGGAAGAAACAAAAAGAGATCAAGAGACACATAGAAATGAATGACAATGACAGTACAACATATCAAAACTTTTGAGGCACGGTAAAAGCGGTCATAAAAGGAAAGTTCATATCATTACAGGCCTATATCAAAAAAATAAGAACGAGTGCTTATAAACAACCTAACATTTCATATTGAAATACTAAAGGAAGAACATATGAAGCCCAAAATCAACAGAAAGAAAGAATCAAAATTAAAGCAGAATTAAATAAAATTGAAAACAAGCAAACAAACAAAAAACAATAGAATAAATAAATTCAACAAAGAGCTGGTTCTTTGAGAAAGTTCGTGAAATTTACAAGTCCCTGGCTAGACTCACTCAAGAAAAAAGAGAAAGGACACAAATAAACACAATCAGAGATGGAAAAGGAGAAATGATGACAGACATCGCAGAAATATAAAAGACAATAGAAGAATAATATGAAAAATATATAACACCAAATTTAATAAACTAGAATAATGAACCAGTACTTAGAAAGATACAACCTTTCTAGGCTGAATCAAGAAGAACCAGGAAATCTAAGTAGAGCCATCAGCACCATGAAAATTGAAACGATCATCAAAAAACAACCAAAAAGTAAACGTCCAGAACCAGATGGCTTCACCAGTGAATTCTACAAACATTGAAAGAAGATTTAATACTTATTCTCCTCAAACTTTTCCAAAGAATCGAAGAGGAAGCAATACTTTCCAATTCATTTTACAAGGCCAATATAATCCTGATAACAAACTTGATAAAGATAACACTGAAAAAGAAAACTACGGAGCAATATCTCTTATGAACACAGATGCAAAAATCCTAACTAAGATTCTAGTGAATCGAATACAACAACATATTAAAAAGATTATACATCACAATCAAGTGGGCATATTCCAGGGGCACAGGATGGTTCAACATATGCAAATTGATTCATGTGATACATCACTTAAACAAATTAAAAAATAAGAATCGTATGATCATAGCAATAGATGCAGAAAAAGCTCTTGATAAAATACAGCATCCATGTATGATCAAAACACTTAACACAATCCGAATAGAAGGAAAGTAGCTTAACATAATAGAGGCCACATATGAAAAACCCTCAGCCAACATTATACTAAATGGTGAAAAACCAGAAATCTTCCCTCTAAGATCAGGAACAAGACAAGGCCGTCCACTATCGCCACTGTTATTCAATATAACACTGCAGATCCTAGCGAGTGCAATCAGATAAGAGAAAGATATAAAGGCATCCAAATAGGAAATGAACAATTCAAACTGTCACTATTTGTGGATGACATGATTCTCTATATAGAAATCCCTAAAGATTCCACAAGAACAGTACTAGAAACAACAAGCGAATCCAGTAAATTTTCTGGATACAAAATCAATGTTTAAAAATCCATAGCATTCCTATACTGTAATAATGAATTGTCAGAAAAAAAAAAAGTGCAAAAAATAAACCTTTTGCAATTGCAATGAAAACAATAAAATACCTCGGAATAAATCTAACGAAACATTTGAAGGACCTATATAATGAAAACTATAAGACCTTATGAAAAGAAATTGAGGAAAATACAAAGGAATGGAAAGATATTCTGTGTTCTTGGATTGGAAAAATCGACATAGTTAAAAAGACCTTATTACCTAAAGCATTATACATATTTAATGCAATCTCCATCAATATCCCGTGGGAATTTTGAAAAGAAATAGAACAAAAGACCATCAGATTTGTATGGAAGCACAAAAGACCCCGAATTGCCAAAGCCATCCTGAGAAAAAAGAACGAGGCTGGAGGCATCACTCTGCCTGACTTCAAATTATACTACAAAGCGACAGTAATCAAAACGGCCTGATACCAGCAGCAAAAGAGACACACGGGCCAGTGGAACAGAATTGAGAATCCAGAAGTAAACCCATCTTTATATAGGCAAATAATTTTCAACAAAAATTCCCAAAGCATACAATGAGAAAAAAAGCCTCTTCAATAAATGATGTTCAGAAAACTGGAAAGTCACCTGCAAAAGAATGAAACTAGACTATTATCTATCACCACACACCAAAATTAACTCAAAATGGATGAAGGATCTGAATAGAAGACCTGAAACTGTAAAATGCATAGAATACATAGCAACTAACCTCAAGGACCTTGGACTTAAAGAAGATTTTATGAATTTGACATCAAAGGCAAGGAAAGTAAAAGCAAAAATAAATGAATGGGACTACATCAAACTGAAAAGCTTATGCACAGCAAAAGAAAGCATCAACACGATAAAGAGACAACCATCCAAATGGGAAAATATGTTTGCAAGCAATGACTCAATGAAAACCAAAAAACACACAATCCAATCAAAAAATGGACAGAGTACCTGAACAGACACTTCTCCCTAGAGGACATATAAATTGCCAATAAATATATGAAAAGATGCTCAACATCGCTAGCTATTTGAAAAATGCAAATCAAAACCACAATGAGATACCATCTCACACCTGTTAGAATAGCTATACTCAATTGGACAATTAATAACAAATGTTAGAGAGGATGTGGAGAAAAAGAACCCTCATACACTGCTGGTGGGACTGAAAATTGGTACAGCCACTATGGGAAACAGTATGGAGGTTCCTCAAAAAACTAAGACTTGATCTACCATATGAGCCAGTAATCCTTCTACCAGGTATTTACTCCAAAGACTTAAAAACTCATATCCGAAAAGATATTTGCACACCGATGTTCATAGCAGCATTATTCACGGTGGCCAGGACATGAAAGCATCCAATGTGTCCCACGATAGATGATTGGATAAAGAAGCTGTGGTACATATATACAATGGCATATTACTCAGCCATAAAAAGAGATGAAATACTGCCATTCGCGACAACATGAATGGACCTAGAGATAATCATGCTATGCGAAATAAGCCAGACAGATAAAGTTGAAAATTAAATGATATCACTTATATGTAGGATAGAAACCTAAAATCAACAAAT
>NW_011888844.1:9389350-9405593 GCF_000151845.1 Pteropus vampyrus | reverse complement strand
GGGGAAAAAGTTATCAATTGTATTGGATTGATCCAGTCTTACTTATTATCTGTACCACATTTATTTGACCTGAATTTTGCAAACCAAGATTCATTGTCATAATTTTGACAATGTCATTCATTTTTTCTTATCACTTTATCATCAGTGTCTAGAATATTGCCTGGAATATATTTTGTTAACAGAAAATATCTTTTGAATTAATTAAAAATATTTGGACCATACTGAGGATCCTTGGAAAGTTACACCCCATGGCGTGAGACTCTTGGCCATCTGCCGTGTAACATTTTTCTTTCACCTTTAAAATACATGATCTTGACATATCGTCACTTGGAGATTCTAGCATAGCAAATCTCATGCTGGACCATCTTCAAGAGATAATTTATGTTATTGTAAAAATAAAGAGAAAGGCATGATATATGCTGCAAAGTCTTTGTATCTTGCTCTAAGTCATAGGAATTACTCATGCTTATAAAGATGGACACTGTATCATGATCCTTAGGAATCAGTGACTGGGTTTCATGTATGAAGTTCGATATTAAGGAAATCTCTTATTAATCTATTCTCTCTAATTTATTGAAGGTCTTTTTCATTGTTGATAGGTATGATACAAGTAGCCACGAAACAAGGTTCGATACTAACCGATTTTCTAAAAGAAAGCACCAGACAGTGACCTCATTTGGAAAAAAAAATATGAATAATGTGACCATAACTTATATATTTTTTGTTTAAGATAATGTATTTAGTAATAAATTGTTAAGAGTCACCCTGGTGTCTTGGCCATTTGCTGGTGAGGTATTTTTTCATTTGATTGTACCATATCTTTTTTCATAAAATAACCTACTGATTAATTTAAATCCTGGAAAAGACGTAGGAATCTCGTCTGATCTTTGTCCAAAATTTTTCTTAAAACATTCATGTGTTAATTCTTGAGATATAGAGACTATGTTTTATAGTACATGTAAATCCCCCTTTATGCTAACCATATAGTAAGCACTCATTTCACTTTTGTTTAATGGAATATAAGTTAAAAGCCAGTAAAATTTTGACAGATGGAATCAGGGTAAAATCATGTTAAAAAAGGAGAGTCATTGAATTAGGAACTGACTGATTGTTTCAGTTTATTCTTTTGACTAACAGCTTTCCTCTTCTTCCACAGATTTTCTGACTGTATTTAACTGTATCATTCCTGTAAAGAATCAAGATATAATTCTTGATAGAATATATTAGTCAACTGTATTTCCTTGGCCATCTCATTTTGCATTTGATAAAATTTAATAACGAATATAAAAATTTAATTGGTGAAAATTTGAAGCAATCATTTTTATGCAATAATGTAAAGTGTATAAAATATAATCATGTTTTAGTATAATAAATTGGTTCACAATGTAATGTAGTTATAATATTAAGTCATATTTAGGAGAAAGTTTAAATGAAATAGCCACAAATTCAAACAAATTTAAAAGCATTGTCATTAAAGAACCTTTAACATTTTAGAAAGCAGACATAGTAAAGCTGAAGAATAAAAAATTATGTAAAAGAGATTTCTATTAGACTTGAAAATAAGAGGGCTTAAAATGGCACTAATGCTTTTAGCTTACTGCAATTTTTTAAAGATAATTAGGAGTTCTCATGTCTATTAAAATGTTAGAATGTTCAAAGAAGTAAGATTGTTTTAGGAATATAGTTTTCTACACCTAAGAACATAGACATGCCATTATGTACATTGCGAAACTATAATCTTTTTCCGAAACTGGAATACTGGGCTGGAAAGCCTGGTGTGAGACTCAGACCACTTTCTCTTCAGCAGGGACCTCCATAACCAAGATATTCCTCCTTTTTTTTTTTTAAATAGTCGCACATGTATTTTGGGACCAACTCATTCTACATCTCCACCCTCCTGCCAAAAACTAAACATTTTAAATAATATAATCTAACAACTCTGAAAAATTACCCTCATCGAGCCTTTGTTTTTATTGATATTTAAATATTGTCACTATTGTTATAGTTGTTGTTATTTGCTTGTTTAATAACTTTCCTGGGCTAATATGGTGAAATCTGCAGTCCTTGTCATATGTGATAGTGTAGTCTCTGCTGTTAGTATCATGTTCACCTAACGATTAAATGCCTGAACCAATGAGACTTTTCCCCACTGAGAGGATGTGTGTGTGGTATGTGTGTGTGTCTGGATCTGAATTCTTCCTTAGCCTTTACTTCCTCCTAATGCAAACTTCAAGGTCAGTCAGAGGTGAACAGTTAAGACCTTTTTTTTTTTTTTTTTTCCTAGCATGGTATTGCCCTGCACGTGTCTATGGGCTTCCAGATACCCAGAAACATGCCAGAGTTTTTAAAGCTCTTGTTGTAGTCTTTTTGGAATTCTATAAAATAATGCCATAGACTGTATGTCTTATAAACAATAGAAATATATTTCTTACAGTTTGGATGTCTGTAAGTCCCAGATCAAGATGCCAGCAGATTTAGTGTCTGATGAGGACCCAATTCCTGGTTTAATGATGATTGCCTTCTTATTGTAACCTCACATAGTGGAAGGGGATAAAGGAGTTCTCTGGGTCATTTTTATAAATATAGTCATTCCATTCATGAGGACTCCACCCTCATGACCTAATCACTTCCTAAAGGCTTCACCTCCATATACTGTTACCTTGGGCATTAGGATTTAATATATTTATTTTAGAGGGATACAAGTATTTAGTTCATAGCTTTCCTCATCTGGCCCCCAAAATTCATGTCCTTCTCACATGCAAAATACATTAATTTCATCCTAATAGCCTTGAAAGTCTTAACTTGTTCCAGCATTGACACTAAATCCTAAAATCTAAAGTCCCTTCTAAATATAAATTAAATTAAATTAAATATGGGTGAGAGTCAAGATATTATTTATTGTGAGGCAAATTGTTCTCCAGCTGTGACCATGTTTAACAAGTTATGTGTTTCCAAAATGCAATGGTAAGACAGGCATAGGTACAGATATTTCTATTCCAAAAGGTAGTAATAAGAAGGAAGGAGTAACAGATCTCACATAAGTCCAAAAGCAAATGAGGCTAATTTTATTATACATTGAAGCTTGGTAATAATCCTCTTTGGCTCAATACTTTGCTCTGCAGGTACATTGGTATGGAGGTCCAACCTTCTGAATACACTGGGACAGGGATTCCAACTTTCAGGCCCACAGAAACAGTGGTCCTGCTCTACAGCTTTACCAAGCAGGGGTTGAGCTCTCAAGGTTGTGGGCAGTCCTGCCCCCATGGCTTTTGGTAGCTCTGCCACTACAGCAGCTTTTGCCTGGACTATGCTCACGACTTTCCTGGGTTGGGGGTCTCATGTCTATGGCTATGTCTGACATTCTTTGAAAGGCAACCATTCCCTGAGGCCCTTGTACTGTGTGCTGACAGACACAGCACCGCAGGATGCCACCAAAGATTGTTTCCTGTGTATTTTGGAGGGGATGTCACTGTGGTCTGCCCCATGTCTGATTCTGCCAGAGCAGCTCCTGGGACAGCCAAGGAGCATGACACTGGAGTACGGGATGTGGAGCCTACTCTGTGAGGCAGTGTTGGGCATGGAAATAGCTCCTGGTTTCTGTTGAGATGGCTGACTGATCTCCTTATCAAATGGTCTTCTGGTCATACCCTTAGTGCTCTCCCAAACATGTTTTTTCTTTTTTTTTTTTTTTGTAATATGGATTGGCTAAATATACAAATCATTAAATTCTGCTTCTTTTTAAATTAGCAATTCATCGTGAAGTCATTTCTGTCTTCTCACATTTTATTATAAGCACTCAGTAAGATCCAAGCTTCTCCTTCAACACTTTGCTTAGAAACTTTTTCAGCTAAATATTTAAGTTCATTGTTCACAAGTTCTACCTTCTACAAAAGATAAGAACATGGCTATAAGTCAGTCAAGTTTTTTTGCCATTTATAACAATCACCTTTCTTCAAGTTTCCAATAACATGTTCCTCATTTCCATCTGAGACCTCATCAGAATGGCCTTTACTGTCCATATTTCTATCAACATTCTGTTCAGGATTACTTAAGTGTTTTCTGAGAAGTTTGAGGCTTTCTCTACAACTCTCCTTTTTCTTTCCTGAGTCCTCATGAGAATAGCCCTTAAAGGTCTGTTCATGGAAATGTTACTGAACAGAAAGAGTTTGTACATCTGGCACTAGCAGAGCCAAATGCTAAATATTGAGAATTGCATTAGAGAAATATTGGTTATTTTATTATGAATGATGCCACCCAGAAGAAGGGGAGGCGAATGCTCAAAAGCCTAAACTCCCCAATGGCATGTAGTTTACAGGATATATAGGACAAAATCAAAAGACACTGAGTTTAGGATTTGGAATCATGTTGAGAGCTAATTGGTTAGAGGTGAAGCAAAATAAATATATCATTTCATCAGGTCTTGAGGACAACACTGAAGTCTACTCTGGTGTCCTTCTGTCTGGCCTCATGGGAATGTAGCCAGGGGGTTATTTCACCTTAGGGATCAGGAGCTAAAACATAACTTAAGTCAAGATGTCATCTTTAGTTTAACAGAAACCCATACATTGCGACCCTTAGTCAAGGCATAGCATTGTTTCTGGCTTCCTCAGGGGGTTAATGACTAAGGCTTACAGGACTTGCTGTGATAAAACTGAATAGAGTGTTGGGGCTATACATTAAATCAAAATCATAACACTAAATCAGGAACTTTAGGTTCAGAAATGTAGGGGTTTTTTTTGTTGTTTTTTTTTTGTTTGTTTATTTTTTGTTTTTTGGGGTTTTTTTTTGTTTTTTTTCTGGTATGCACATCAAAACTCTTACAGCTTCTACCCATTACCCAGTTCCAAAGCCACTTCCACATTTTAAAATATTTGTTAGAGAAATAACCCCACTCTTTGGTACCTATTCTCTGCCTTCGTCCATTAAGGTTGCTAATTATCTCTCAAAAACCCCACTTCCAAATATCATCACACTGAGTGTTAAAATCTAATACATGAGTTTTCTGGGGGACTCAAACTTTCAGTCTATATCAGCCATCCTATGGATACCTTTTTCCTCATATCTTTGTAAAAGGAAACCTAAAATATTTTTGACAAGGCTCCCCGTATGCCTCAGGCCATGCATTGATTTTGACAACCTTCTAGAGGCAAGCTCCTAGTCAAGTCAAATAACAAAAAAACACTGTGGGCATGGATCTCTTATATAGGATGTAAGACAGTTTAAATAGTTATAATGTTCTGGGGATGACACTTTTCTGTGGAGCTTCAACCCTTGTCTGCCCCCTTTGGTAGGTGCGAGTCTGCTGGCTTTGGGAAAGTGAAGTTTGGGGTCAACAAGTTACAATGCCACAAATTTTGCTTTTCCTATCAAAGTAAATTCATCACTTTTGTTTTTCTTGAAGAAACACTTTTAATTTTTTGAAAGCTTTTGGTTATCTTCTAAAAATTTTAATTTTGGCTATAATGTTTTATTCCCTTTATGGAGGGGCAAATTCAGTACTCTATTCTGAAATTCTTACCCCCTGAACTTATTAATTGTGTAAATTGAGGAAGTTTTTTTCTATCTTTACCTCAATTTCTTTATCTGTAAATGTTAACAATTATAGTACCTACCTCATATGGTTATTGCAGACATAATTCGATCTTGCACAGAAAACTTTTATTGCAGTCAGCGCACTAGCATTATGTTAAATGGCCATCCTGATGTCTAAATGTATTTCTCCCTTTGTCTATTAATAGTAAAACAAACTTCAATTTGCAGAATTTTAATTATAGATACATTTTCCTGAATTTATTGTATATATCATAGTATAACCGTTAATACTTTTGAGAATAATGACAATAAACATAATCATCTTCAAGCAAAAGTATAAGAGTAGTTCTTGTTCTCTATCAGGAAATGACATAATGGCCAGTGGTCCTTTGCCCAATTTCCTCGTAAAGGATTTATTTCTCATTTTGTAAGCAGTGAAAATGAAACCACTGAAAGACAGCCAATTTAATTAAATATATTTATTAAAATAGTCTGGAAATTTTGTTTGCTTGATGCTTTCACTGAAATTCCAGCACAAGTAAGCTCTGGATAAGCTTAATTTTCTCTTAATCTACAGCCCTAAAAATCAAAATCAACTTCATTCAAAACACAGGTTGTCTTGATTTCTGTGCCTGAGAACTTATTTTCTTTACCTAAAAAAAAAAAAAAAAAAAAAGGCTGAACTAAATTACAAGAGGTTTTACTCTAAGTAAACTCCAGGACAAATATGCACGTATTTACAATGGTATAGTTCTTTTTAAGTAAAGTCAAGGACATTTTTAGCTTTATGAAAGTATATGGTCCAAATATCACAAGAGGAGAAATTATTCCATTAACAATGAGATGCTGTCCATTTAAAACCATTTTAAATAAAAGCAAAACTAAAACACACTGGAAAAACAAAACAAACAACAAAAAAACCCAAACAATGAGATACTTTTCATACTTCCTCCCCCAAATTGTTATCTCAAATCATGCTTTTCATGTATTCTGTTAAAGTGAGGAAGGCAAGATACAATTATGGAGCTGCAAAACATAAAGGTAATAGATTTTTTGGTATAGGTTAATTAACATATGAATTGCATAATGCCATATGCATATCTTTCTGATATTAAAATCTTGAGTACCTTTGAAATTAGGATTAATGCTTCCTTGAAAATTAAAAATATTTTCACTGTCTAATTTAGCTCATGGTGTTAGCCTACTACATTAAAATTATGATAGACTTTGGCTTTGAAAATCCAATAATGCATCTTTAAGTGTAGAACTTTAGCCATAGAAGTATGAAAATTCCAATATGAAAGTGTGGAAGTATATGGACTTGGTAGAGGCTTTTAAATTTTTATAGGTTATGGGTTGCTATTTTACTCCTGAGTATTTCATTAAAAGCAATACTTCAGTAGCAGAAGCACAGACATTCAATTCCTCCAAGGCCTAAGAAGAGAGAAAGGTCTACTAATATGAAACCATTTACATCACAGCTCAGTGAATCAAAATAGAAAGCATTAAGAGATAAAGCACATCGATAGTTTAGAAAATTGTTTGTTGTCTCTCATCATCTATACACATTAATTTGGATTGTGAAAGTTTGAAAATCTATCTAATGAGAATTTTGAATGAATTTTTAAGCTTTTAATCTTATAGAGTCTTTAAACTGAGACTTGGGGAAAATCTCCAAAGCACAACAAAATTAACATTAATGTTTTATTTGTAATCAGAATTTGAAGTGTTCTCTCCTGGGATGGTTTTATTTTCTGTTAAAGAGATATCATCAAAGGTAAACATATGGTCATCATTTCTGGATACTTTTCTTTAATCCTAGATTACCAATTTCGATACTTAAAGAGATTTTATCAGAAAATCCTTGGGGTTATAATATTTTACAGCTTAGATTTCCGGTGAATGCTTTTACAGCAGATAAAGTTTTCAATTAGTTTTGACATACATCAATTCATTTGACTCTCACATCATTTTAATAGAAAAATATATTGACATTGAACTTTTAATTCATTAAATTTTACTGGACTACACACTTAATAAAAAGTGAATATCATCCTTAGTATTCAATTGATTGTGAGATATCATTTCATCTAAATTTCAATGACATGACTTAACAATCATGTGCCAACGTTGAAGCCGTGTGAATATTTTGAAGTAACATTTCCTTTTTAATCAGCACAATTGGATATTCACTATTGAACTGTTTCTAATTTTGAACTTTAAAATAAGAAACACCTAGGACTATACACATGTAATGTATTCTAATTCTAGGTAAGTTTTCACTGATAATTAAAGTAATAATACTGCCTTAAAATTGAAGAACATATTCCCTAAAGTCAAATTGATAACAGATATTTACAAAAGACTAAAAATTACTGTACTTTCATATCTCTTAGGATAAAAATCAATATTTATAATAACCATGCTTGGGTCAAAATAACCCTTCTCTTATTTCTATCATTCACTGCACAATCTTTCACATCACAGTCGAATCACTTAATTTTAAAAATTGAATTGACTTACTTACGTGCAAGTTTGAGCAATTTAATGAAGCACATAGATTTGCAATGACACACAGGATACACATATACGTTGATGTTAAGGGAAGTATATGTATAAATTAAATGACTTTCAAGAATATTCCTTTCTGCTCACTGGTAAAATGATGGTACAAGTCACATGGTCAGCACATAGTACAAGTATCTTGGGTTCAAGCTGATTTGCTTTGCAAATTTTTTGATTGAGGCTGAAAATTAAAAACAAAAGGAATATAAAGAGTTAGGAGCAAGATTTAGACTTTTAAATTAGAATATTGTTTTTAAAAAGACTTTCTTTTTAGATCTTGTCATTTGAGGTAATAAATAGCATAATAACTTTATTATATTAAAATAGCTATTATATATATTTCTAAAAGAAGATTCTTCAGTAAACTTTGAAAGAAATATTCTTTAGGCACAGTTTGTTGCACAAGAAGAGTATGAGGAACATGTTTATTAGGTTGCACAGAAAATGTTTTGTAGTGGTACATAAGATGGACATTCATTTATATAAACAGTTTTCTAAAATTATAATTCTCGATTTTTTGTATTTTACTTTTGATTATTCATAATTCAATTGATAATTAATTGACATATTTAAAAGTGTCAAAATGTGGTAGGTATAAATTTCCTACCTAAAATATTAGAAAAGAACACTCTATAATTTATCACTAATTAATAAATTAATTAATTTGTGGATAGACCAACAACATCAAGCAAGTTCTTATCTCATGTTAGCATTTTAAATAACTGTTGACATTAAAGTTGGTTTTGGCATAGTAAAATAAAATATGTGCCAAATGACCAGGCATAACTTTCACAAAACACAGTTTTCATATTTCTTAAATTCATTTATTTGTATTGATATTGTATTTGACTTTATACTCAGTGAAATAAAAATCTCTCTATAGGGTATATAACTTTCCAAAAATTTGTATTTTTATTTGCTTTTGGTAAAAGAACAACAGCAAAACAAACATTCAGATTATGTAACTAAGGAGAATAGAAAAGAAAAATTCCGAGTATGTACAATTTAGAGGAGAGACCGAGTTTTTAAACGTGTATTAAAAGTAAAGTAGAAATACAGATTATCCTTAGAAGTAAATGGTAAAACAACCAAACAGATTTATATTCCCTCCATGTTAAATATCTGCTAATGATAATAAATGAAAGAGAAGGAGCAAATCTTCCTTACAGAAGAAATTCAAATAATACATGCAGATACTCCTCCCTACAAGAAGTGGAGTTTAATCCTCCTCCCTCTCTTAATTGTGAGAGGTATAATGTGCTGCAAATAATGACTTGTTTCCAAAGATAAGAGAATAAAATGAGATTAACAGTGAAGAAATCTTGTAGACAGCACCTCGATCAAGTGATCAAGGTTATCATCACCAAGGCTAAGTCATATGAATATCATGTACCCTTGATATGATATGATGAGTAGAGCCCTTGATTTCAGTGAATCTCCTCCAAGAAAATCCTGTAACTCTAAAAATAAAAAATAAAATAGAATAAAAAAATCAGGCAAATCCAAATTGAAGGTTATTCTACAAAACAGCTGGCTATTACTCCTCAAAACTGTCAAGATCATGAAAAAAAATGAAAGTCTGACAAACAAGGATTACATGAGATTAAGGAGACTTAATGAACATGTACAAAATTATGTCCTGGATGGGATCTTGGAATAAAAAAGAGTGCATTTCTGGGAAAGCTCATCAAAAGTGAATAGAGTTCACAGTTTACTGAATAATGTAAAATGTTAATTTCTTAGTTTTCTGGTAACCCAAGGTTATGTATATATTAACAATAGGGAAGGGGGGATAAAGGGGATTTAAAATTATCTTTACTAAATTGCAAATTTTATATAAATATAAAAATATCCCAAATAAAAGCTGTTTATTCCCATTTAAAAGTAAAATTTATGGAGTGACATCAGAAATATGACAGAGTGAGAGACGTTTCCAGAATGCTCCCATTGAAACAGCAATAAACTGAACATTTAAAACTCAACAACAACAAAAAACACCCAAACTGCACATCAGCACGTCTGAGCTTGGAGTCTGGGCATAAGAGCTACCCCAGATCAGAACTCTGCGTGTCAGGCAGAGGACTGGGAGAAACAAAGAAGCCGTCTCTAGAACCCCAAGCTCCATGAAGGAGGAAGAGGAGTAGAGATGGTGTGGTGGGTTCTCTGAGCAACCCTGCCTGAGAGAGCTGTGAGCTCAATGCAGTGGAAGTGCCTACAGACCATGGCAGAAAACAGAGAAGTGCGGATGGCAGAGAAGTAACAATTGATTATTACCCGGCACAGTTTCAAAACATGAGGTGGAGATGAAGCCCTCATCCCTCAATACAGAGGGCCTTTCTCAAAATATCCTATAATACCGAATACCGAGGAAACTCAGGGGAATGTGAGCAAACAATACCAAAACCATTGCTAACACTGACAAGGACTGAAACTGAGGGTAGCGAACATGATTGAATATTTATAAGGAAAAAAGACATTATAAAGACTTTATACAAAGCAGGGATCCAAGAGGCTTAGACACCACCTGTTGGAAACCAAAAGAAAAGCTCCTTCTTTGTAACAGGCAAATCTCCAATCTGGGAAAAAAGCAGAATACACTTCCATGAATGCCCAGGCAGAGAAATAGTCCATTAAACACCATGAACAACCAAGGTGATGAGACAGTTCAGGAAAAAAGAGAAAAATCTACAGAAAATAAGCATAAAGATATAAAAATATGTAACTTAAATGACAGAGAATTCAGGATGATACTTCGGAAAAACTCAATAAGATCCAAAATAAGTCATATTAACAATTCCAGGATTTAAAAAAACAACTGAATCATCAGAATGAGTATTTTAGAAAGGAGAATGAAACCCTCAAAGAGAACCAAATAGAATTTCTGGAGATGAAGAACACACAGAAAGAGTTGAAAAATGAAACGTCAGCCTGGGGAATAGAGATGACCAAATGGAGAAAAGGATCAGCAATATCTAAGACAGAAATCTAAAAATAAATCATAAAGAAGAAGAGAGAAACTGAAGAATGAAAAATAATGAAAGAGAAATACAACAACTAGATGATACCATCAGGAAAAGAAACATAAGAATAATGGACATTCTCAAAGGGAAGGAAAAGGAGCAGGGATTACAAACCATTTTCAGGCAAATAGTTGACAAGAATTTTCCAAATCTAAGGAATGAACTGGAGCTTGGAACTCAAGAAATCAACAGAACACCTAATTATCCCAACCCAAAAAGACCTTCACCAAGATACATCGTATTAAAACTATTAAAAATCAGTAACAAAGACAGAATTCTCAGGGCAGCCAGGAAAATGAAAATAGTAACCTATAAAGGAAAACCCATTAGAATATCGTCGGACTTCTCAGCACAAATCTTACAAGCCAGAAAGGAGTGGAGTCAAATATTCAAACTACTAAATGAAAGGAACTGCCAGCCAAGAATAATGTATCCAGCAAAGCTCGTCTTTAGATATGAAGAGAAATAAAGACCTTTCCAGAAATACAAAAATTCAGGGAATTCTCCACTATGAGGCCTGCATTACAGAAAATACTGAAAGGGGTCAGCTCACCTAAAATAAAATGACAAAAAAAAAAAAAAAGAACAACTATGAGTAAGGCCACTAGCAGGCAGATAAAAGCAGAGGAATGCAACCCTTATTAAGAACAGGACCTTATCTGCTTAAGCAATAAAAAGAGATTTGCTATTGCAATATAGAAATGAACGTTCAACATACATAGGGACAAACTGAGAAAAAAATGAGAGAAAAAGGGATGATTGAAAGATCAAAATTCACAAAGGGAAATGGAGAAAAGACATATGCAGAAGAAAATGGACTACTATCTATCTATCTATCTACCTATCTATCTATTTATATAAAAGCATATTACATATAAAAGCATATACACATATATACATATATATGTACATATGCGTGTGTATATATATGTATATATATATGTATATACATACACACATATGTGTGTGTATGTATATAAATATCCTTTACAGATTCATAACGGTAATCACACACCAAAGATTCAGAACTGAAGTATATAACATGAAACAAGATGGACCAAAAAAAAAAAATTTACAAAACCCAACCATTAAAAAACAAAAACAAATACAAACAAACAAACAAAATAGAAATACAAGGCAAAGAAACAATGGAAACACTGAGCTACCAGAAAGAAAAGATAAAAAGGCTGTTAAAAACATCATATTTCAATAATCACCCCAATGTAAATGGACTGAAATCACCAATAAAAAGACACAGAGTAGCACATTAAATCAAAAAACAAAACCAACCATATGCTGCCTCCAGGAGACAAACCTCATGTCCAGAGACAAATATAGACTGAAAGAGAAAGGGTAGAGAATGATATTGCACACGAATGGCATTCAGAGAAAAGCAGGAGTAGCGGTACTAATATCAGAAGAAATAGACTTCAAAATTTTAAAAAAATGGTAAAGAAATATACAGAGAATACAGAGAGACACTTCATAATGATAAATGAAATCATACACCAAGAAGACATAACACTTATTAATATCTATGCTCCCAATCAGAGAGCCGCAAAATATATAAAACAATCACTAACAAAACTAAAAGGAGAAACAGACCAAACCACTATCATAGTAGGGAACCTAAATGTCCCACTGTTGAAGATGAACAGATCATCCAAACAGAAAATCAATAAGAAAATAACATCCTTAAATGGCACAGGGTCATAACTGATATTTACAGAGCCTTCCATCCCAAAACAATTGATTATACATTCTTCTCTAATGCACATGGAACATTCTCAAGGATTGACCACATATTGGGACATAGATATAGCCTCACCAAATATAAGAGGGTTGAAATCCTACCAACGACATTCTCCAATCATCATGTGTTGAATCTGGAGATCCATCTGTATGTAAAAAGAATGCGTGAAAAATACAAACAAATAGAGATTAAACAACATGCTATTGAAAAATGACTGGGTAATAGAAGAAGTAAAAAAGAGAGATCAAGAGACACAGAGAAATGAATGATAATGACAGTACGACATATAAAAACTTTTAGAACATGGCAACAGCAGTAATAAGAGAAAGTTCATATCATTACAGGCCTAACTCAAAAAACAAGAATGTGTCCAAATAAACAACCTAACACATCACCTTAAAAAACTAGAAAATGAAGAACAGATGAAGACAAAAATCAGCAGAAACAAAGAAACGATCAAATTTAAAGCAGAAATAAATGAAATTGAAAACAAACAAAAAAAAATAGAAAAAATAAATGCAACAAAGCTGGTTTTATGAGAAGTTTAATAAAATTGACAAAACGCTGGCTAGACTCACTCAAGAAAAAGAGAAAATACACAACTAAAGAAAATCAGGGATGAAAGAGGAGAAATGACAACAGACACTGCAGAAATACAAAGGATCATAGAAGAATACTATAGAAAAGAATATAACATCAAATTTAATAACCTAGAAGAAATAGGCAATTATTTAGAAAGATACAACCTTCTTAGACTGAATCAGGAAGACCTGAAAATCTAAATAGACCAATCAGTAGTATGGAAATTGAAACAATCAACGAAAACTTATGAAAAAGTAAAAGTCCAGGACCAGAAGCCTTCACTAGTGAATTCTATTAAACATTCAAAGATTTCATACCTATTCTCTTCAAAGTTTTCCAAAAAATCAAACGGGAAGCAACACTTGCTAACTCATTTTATGAGGTCAATATTACCCTGATATTAAAACCTGGTATACATATAACGATAAAAGAAAACTACAGACCAATATCTCTTCTGAACTCAGATGCAAAAATCCTAAACATGATATTAGGGAACTGAATATAGCAACATATTAAAAAGATTATACACCACTATCAAGTGGGCTTTATCCAAGGGGCATAGGATGGTTCAACATACACAAATCGATTCATATGATACACCACATAAACAAATTAAAAAATAAGAATAATATGATCATATAAATAGATGCAGAATAGCCTTTGACCAGATACAGCATCCATTTATGATCAAAACAATCTATACAGAAGGAAAATAACTTAACATAATAAAAGGAATATATGACTAACACTCAGCCGACATTATACTTAATGGTGAAAAATGAAAAATTTTACCTGTATGATCAATAACAAGATAAGTCTCTCCACTATCACCGCTGTTCTTCAATATAACATTGGGGGTCCTAGTGAGTGCAATCAGGTAAGAGAAGGATGTAAAAGCATCCAAGTTAAGAAGTAGAACTGTCACCATTTGCGGATGACATGATTCTCTATATAGAAAACCCTAAAGACTCCAGAAGAACACTACTAGAAACAATAAGCAAATACAGTAAAGTTTCTGGATACAAAATCAATGTTCACAAATCCGTAACATTCCTATGCTCTAATAATGAAGTGTCCGGAAAAGAAGTGGAAAAAATAATTCCTTTTGCAATTACAACAAAAAGAATAAAAGAACTAGGAATATATTTAACAAAACATGTGAAGGACCTATATAATGAAAAATACAAGACCCTATTAAAAGAAATCGAAGAAGATACGAAGAAATGGAAAGATATTTCATGTTCTTGGATTAGAAGAATCAACATATTTAAAATAACCTTATTTCCTAAAGCATTATATAGATTTAATGCAACCCCCATCAAAATCCCATTGACATATTTTAAAGAAATAAAACAAAAATGTCATCAAATTTGTTTGGAAACACAAATGACCCAAAATCGCTAAAGCCATCCTGAGAAAAAATGAGGCTGGAGGCATCACTCTACCCGACTTAAAACTATGCTTCAAATCTACATTAATCAAAACAGCATGGTATTGGCAGAAAAACAGACACACAGATCCATGGAACAGAATGGAGAGCCCAGAAGTAAATCCATATTTACCTAGGCAAATATTTTTCAACAAAAGTGCCAAAAATATACAGTGGAGAAAGGAAAGCCTCTTCAGTAAATATTGTTGGGAAAACTGGAAAGCCATATGCAAAAGGATGAACCTAGACTGTTGCCTATCACCATACACCAAAATTAACTGAAAATGGATTAAGGACTTGAATAGAAAATCTGAAACAATAAATTGCAAAGAAGAAAACATAGCAACTAAACTCACGGACCTTGGACTAAAAAGGATTTCATGAATTTGGTCTCAAAGTTAAGGGCAGTAAAAGCAAAAAAATAAATGAACAGGACCACATCATGCTGAAAAGCTTCTACACAGCAAAATAAACCATCTACAAGGTAAAGAGACAACCATCTGAATGGGAGAAGAAGGTACTTGCAAACAATGCCTCAATAAGGACCTAATATTCAAAATAAAGAACTCATATAACTCAATAACAACAAAAAAACAAATGATCCATTTAAAAAATGGGGTGAGGACATAGACAGATACCTCTCCCAAGAAGACATACAAATGGCCAACAAATATTTGAAAAGATGCTCAACATTGCTAGCTATTAGGGAAATGCAAATCAAAACCACAATGAGATATCATCTCACACCTGTTAGAATAGCTATAATCAACAGAACAAGTAATAACAAATGTTGGAGAGGATGCAGAGAAATCCTCTTACACTGCTGGTAGGACTGAAAATTTTTACAGCCACTATGGAAAACAGTATAGACGTTCCTCAAAAAACTAAGAGTTGATCTACCTTATGATGCAGCAACCCCTCTACTAGGTATTTACCACAAAGACTTAAAAACCCATATCCAAAAAGTTAGTTACACACTTATTTTCATAGCAGCATTATTCACCGTGACCAGGACATGGAAGCAACTGAAGTGTCCTACAACAGATGATTGATTAAAGAAGCTGTGGTACATATATACAATGCAATCTTATTCAGCCATAAGAAAAGATGAAATATTGTCATGTCAATGAGGATGGATCTTGACATCATCATGTTAAGCAAAATAAGCCAGACAGAAAAAGTTGAAAACCAGAGGATATCACTGTTATCCTAAAAGCAACAGATGAACAGAACAAATAAACCGAGACTCATGGACATGGATAATAGACTAATGGTTACCAGAGTGTAGGGGTCGGGGGCAGGAGGGATGTAGATTGGATAAAAGGGGTCAAATATGTGGTGACAGAATGAAATCTACCTATG
>NW_011888844.1:9383156-9389172 GCF_000151845.1 Pteropus vampyrus | reverse complement strand
AATATATTTGCAATGTTTAACATTTTTTACAGCTTAAAACTTATTGGATTTTGTTGATCAATATCAACCCAATAATTTTTAAATAAAAAAAGAAAATAGACTCTTGAAAAAATGGCGTGGATGATAGGGTCTCCGTTCATCATTTTGGCAACCAAATCAACATTGTGACAGAAAAAAAGGAGCAAACAGCAAGAAAAAAATCACCTGGGATCTAGATGAACAAGCCGTACAACTAGAGAGAATGGCAAAAAAAAAAAAAAGAAGCCAAGACTATAATAATAATTTAAAGACCCTATGAGAAACTAATAAATGTAAAATTATCCATGACATAGGGTTGGTTACCTGAAGAGGCAGAATGACAAGTTGAATATACATTTGAATAAATAATGATGGAAAGCATCCTTATTCTGGTGAAGGAAATAGACATAAATCCCAAGGAAGCTCAGAGAATCCCAAAAATCAGGAATCCAAAGAGGCCCACACCAAGACACATCATAATGAAAATGGCAAAGTTTAAATGCAAAAAGAGAATCTTAAAAGCTTCAAGATAAAAGCAGTTAGTTACCTATAAGGGAGCACCCATAATACTGGCAGCTGATTTCTCAAAAGAAACTATGCAAGACAGAAGAGCTTGGCACAAAATATTTGACGTGATGAAGACCCAGGATCCATGACTAAGAATCATTTATCCGGCAAAGTTATCATTTAGAGTTGAAAGACAGATAAAAGAGCTTCCCAGACAAAAATAAGCTAAAGGAATTTATCACCACGGTGCCAGTATTACAGGAATTGCTGGAGGGACTTCTTTAAGAAGAAAAAAAATATATATCAAAAACAGGAATAAAGAATGGTAATAACTACATTTCTATCAACAAGTACCTCAAATGGAAAATAATTAAGTGCTTCAACCAAAAGATAGAGTGGCTGAATGGATAAGAAAACAATACCCCTACATATGCTGTCTACAAGACACACTTCAGATTAAAAGACACACACAGACTAAAAGGAAGGGGATTGAAAAAAATTATTGCCTTGATGGACCTAAATGGTATATTGCTGAATGAAATGAGTCAGATAGAGAAAGACAAATATCGCATGATTTCATGTACACATGGAACCTAAAGAACAAAATCAACAACAACAACAAAAGCAGAAATAAATCCACAGACACAGAGAATATTTAGAGGGCTACTAGATGGGAGGGGGGTTTGGGGGATGGCAAAAAAAAAGGCAATGGGATTAAGAGTTACAAATAGATAGTTGCAGAATAGACATGGAGATGTAGAGTTTGTCATGGGGAAGATGGTTAATAATGTAATAAATATGTAAGGGGGGAGAAGGGTACTAGATTTAGTGGGGTGATCACTTCGCAAATTATGTGGGTCTCTGATCACTATGCTTTACAACTGAAACTGGTATATAATTGTATGCCGACTATAAGTGGGAAAAAAATCATTGAATTTTACAATGTAAATACAAGCAACCAATTGTCTATTATATTTCAGTAAAGACAAAAAAATAAAATAAAATAAAATAAAATTCAGAAAAAATGAAACAGGAATTTTTAAAATTAAAAATTCAAAAATATACCCATTTAAAAATTACCAGTGAGATCTATTACAGTAAGTACTTTTAAATATATGAATACTCTATAGAAGAAAATTTTTTAGTATTTTAAATTAATTGTAAAAATACAGAAAAGTTGTTCATATTTCTACAACTTATTTAAGATGATTTTATTTTTATGATTGTTTTCTTTCAAGAGTTCTCTGAATTTAAAGTTCTGTTTAATTTAGGCTTAAAATTTCCTAATGAAATAAGCATTATATAGAGTACCAGTTAATACGGAAATTCCTTAGTCCTACCTGATGTCCAATGCATCCAAATACTCAAGGAAAGAGTATATTCATTTAGGTTATTATATAATTTTTATAACCAAGTAGATTTGGGGCACACTGAGCTAGTAGATTGATTTTTGTCAGAATATACACAATAGATCTGGTCATACGTTAATATATGTCATCACTTTTTTTCCTAAAAAAAACTTCTAACTTCACAAGGTGTTTTGTAAATTTCCGTCTTTCTATCTTCTATAATTAATTGAAAAAAAATTTACTGAGTCCCGCTATGTGCCAAGTACTGGGTAGGTGATAGGGAAAAAAACAAGATCTCTGTCTTCATAGAGTTTATCACCTAGTAGGATAAATGGATAGTAAATCAATAAATATATACAGAATTAATTAATTATAAGAAGTACTGAGAGATATATTATATTTTATTCGTAAAACGAAGTAGCATGGGAAAGTAACCAAGAAAATGATCTTTTAAAGAAGCAATTTATGAGCTGAAATTTAAAGAGTTACAGTAGTAAGGCAGCACAAAATACATGCTTTGGTGATTAGAAAATAAGTACTGGTGATACACATCCTAGATGAATGTAGGTGAGAGAAAAATACCAATTTGAACACAGGCAAAAACTATATACATATGCACAAATATAGACACACACACACACACACACACACACACACACACACACTAGTTTCTACTTCTTAGGTGACCTGAAAAATTTCTTTTGAAAATTCTTAGCATGAAAATCAAATGCTAATAATATAACTTCAATTGAAAGCTTGTAATATGAATCGAAATAGAACAAATGCCATGCAATATTGATATAATCATAAAAGGTAAAAATTCATTGTATAGTAGATAATTTTTTAAATGCTCAGACCTCCTTCCAGATATTATCCTTTTGGAAATGTTCGAAAGCATTGATGGATAACAATTTTGAAGCAAATACTTGCAAAATCTGAGAAACAGTTTCTCATGTGCAGAATTATTCCCCCCCACCAAAAAAATTTGTATGTTGAATTTCTAATCCTCTGTACCTCAAAATGTGACTGCATTTGGAGATAGGACCTTTAATGTGGTAATTAAGGGCCTTTAAAAGTTATTGGGTCATATGGATGAGACTTAAACCAATACGACTTGTGTTCTTATAAGCAAAGATTAGGAGACAGGCACAGAGGAAAGACCATGTGAAAGTCACAGGGATGAGATCGCACTCTACAATCCAAGGAGAGAGGCCTCAGAAGTAACCAACCCTACCAAAATTTTGATCTTAGATATCTAGCCTCAAGAACTGTGAGGAAATGAATTTATGTTGCTTAACTTGCCCAGTCTGAAATATCTTGCTATGGCAACCATAGCAAACTAACGCACTGTAAGAAACAAAATTTGAAAAAGGATCCGTTTTTCCAATGCTCTTGAAGCATACTTAATATTTACATTGAATCTTTATAATCTCAGGATGACAAGATGCTATTTTCTATTGTTATTACACTTAGATTCTTCAGGGCTCCCAACTCCTCCCCCAAAAAGAATGTCCAACAAATTTATTAAAATTTGTAAATATTTTTTGAAATTAGCATAAAATATTACACTTTAAAGAAAAAAAAACTACATAAGAGGTGCTCCATTTAAAATATTTAATTATTGAGAGACCCCACCCACTTTATTTTATATTAAAACTTATCTAGATGGAGGAAGAAAATGGTGGACTAGGTAAAAACAGGGTTCGTCTCCTCCGAGGTCTACACTGAAATTACAATCAAATTAGAAAACAATCAACGTAGAGAAAAACCTGAAGTCCAGCAGATTCTAACATGTACCTCTGATAATATAAAGGAGCCACATTGAAGCCAGTAGGAGGGACAAAGTCAGGAATTGGGCTGGACTGTATACCTGAATGGTGGAGGATCACCAGGAGGGAGAGCGAGGCTTCAGAGGCGGTTCTGAAGGAGAGAGGGATCCTGGTCTCAATTGGGGTATCTACGGCCCAGGGTCCCAGCACAGAGAAGAGGAGATCTCGATAACTCTGTAAAAACCAGAGGGGATTCCAGCCATCCGGGCGAGACCGAAGGAGACTGAAACTCTAGACGCTCCTTTGAAGGACCGGCACACAGACTTTCTGATCTGTGAATACTCACTCAGGACACTGGCCGTGGGTCAGAAGCTCATGTGAGATTCATTCTGAGAAAGTCTGCATTACCTGGCACCAGAACAAGGGCTGGAAGGGCAGCCACCATTGTGCTTTAGTCCTGCCCCCCTCCTTGGCAATCTACAGACCATGCCAGTTTGACTGTGCAGACCCATCGAACAGGGCCTTTAGGAAGCACTGGTATGAGGGGATCAGCCAACCCCACTCAACCTGCAGATTGCCCCGGCTATTGTTGCTAAATGGCTGCCGTGCCCTATGCCTATTCAGGGATATGCATTTGAAGCTGGCAGCCAGCACTGTGAGCATGCATTTCCGAGATAGGTTCAGACAAATCACTGCTGCCAACATGAACTTGAGCAGATCTTGAGGATCTGTGGGCCAGTCCCAGACAGCAGCTGGTCTTGCTGTGATCTGGGACTTCTGCAGAAATGCATGAAGGGTTACTAAAGTTGCAGCAAGACTGAGGCCGTATTGATTTGACTGCCATTGTCTCCCTGAACCCCGCCCCACCCGACCCACAAATTGCCCCAGGAGGCCCATTGATTGGGATCTGACACAGCCCTGGCACTTCCCCCAGATATCCAAATACACACAGGCAACAAACATTGGCTAGCATAGGATGGGCACTGCACAGAAATCAGTGGCAAGTAGCAGAAAACACCCAATCAGAACAACACAAAGAAAAAAGAATTTTTAAAAAATGAGGATAGTTTAAGAAACCTCTGGGACACCATGAAGTGTAACAGTATCCCAATCATAGGAGTACCTGAAGAAAAGAGAGAGAACAAGGGATTGAGAATCCATTTGAAAAAATAATGAAAGAAAATTAACCTGGAAAGGAATTAGACATACAAGTTCAGGAAGCACAGAGTCCCAAACAAGAGGAATTCCAACAGACCCACGTCAAGACACATCATCATTAAAATGCCAAAGGTCAAAGACAGAGAGAATCTTAAAAGCAACAAAAGAAAGGCAGCTAGTTACTTACAAGGGTACCCCCATAAGTATGTTTGCTGACTTTTCAATGGAAACTTTGCAGTCCATAAGGGGATGGAAAGAAATATTAAAAGTTATGAAAAACAAGAATCTACGACCACGAATACTCTACCCAGCAAGGCATTCGGTTAAAAAGGAAGGTGAGATAAAGAGCTTCCTAGACAGGAAAAAGCTTAAGGAATTAATCATCAACAAGCCAGTATTACAAGAAATGTTAAAGGGTCTTCTGTAAAAAGAGAAGGTGTAAAAAAGAAAATAGAAATAACAAATACGAATAATAAAATGGCAGTAACTATGAACCTATCAGTAATCACTTTAAATGTAAACGGATTAAATGCTCCAATCAAAAGACATAGGGTAGCTGAATGAATAAGAAAACAAGGTCCATGAATATGCTGTCTACAAGAGACCCACTTCAGATCAAATGACACTCACAGACTGAAAGTAAAGGTATGGAAAAAGATATTTCACGCATATGAAACTGAATAAAAGCCGAGGTAGCAATACTTATATCAGATAAAATAGAATTTAAAACAAAGGCATACTAAGAGACAAAAAAAGAATTACATAATAATAAACGGATAGATAAATTAAGAGGACATAAGCCTAGTAAACATATACATACCCAACATAGGAGCACATATATACATGAAGAAATTATTGACCGACATAAAAGGAGAGATAAACAGTAATACACTCACAATAGGAGACTTTAACACCCCATTGACACCAATGGACAGATCTTCCAGACAAAAAATTAACAAGGAAACAATGGGCTTAGAAGACACTAGATAAGATGTATTTAATGGATATTTTCAGAGCATTTTACCCCAAAGCAGCAAAATATATATTCTTCTCAAATGCACATGGGACACTTTTCAAGGCTAGACCACATATTAGGACACAACAAATGTCCCAATAAATTTAAGATTGAAATCATATCAACTGTCTTCTCTGAACACAACAGTATAAAACTAGAAATCAACTACAAGAAAAAGAAATGGAAAATACACACACACA
>NW_011888844.1:9381136-9383071 GCF_000151845.1 Pteropus vampyrus | reverse complement strand
AAAAAAAAAAAAGACAACTCAAAATCTATGGGACACAGACAAAGCAGTTCTAATAGAGAAATTCATAGTAATACAGGCCTATCTCAAAAAAAGAAAAAATAAAAACAAAAAACAGCTCAAATAAACACCTTAACCTTACATTTAAAAGAACTAGAGATAGAACAGCAAATAAAGGTCAACATAAATAAAAGGAAAGGAAAAATGAAGATCAGAGTGGAAATAAACAAAATAAAAACTAGAAAAATAACACAAAAGATAAATGAAACCAAGAGCCGGTCCTTTGAAAGGATAAACAAAATTGACAGACCCTTAGCTAGACTCATCAAAGAAAAAAGAGAGAGAACTCAAATAAATAAAATCATAAATAAAAGAGGAGAAATAACCACAGACTCCACAGAAATACAAAGGATCATAAGAAATACTATGAGAAATTACTTGCCAACAAATTGGACAATCTGGAAGAAATGGACACATTCCTGGAAACATACAATCTCCCAGGACTGAGTCAAGAAGAAACAGAAAATCTGAACCGACCTATTACCACCAATGAAATTGAATCGGTAATCAAAAAAATCTCCCAAAAAACAAAAGTCCTGGACCAGATAGGCTTCCTAACTCCTTTTATGAGGCCAACATTACCTTGATTCCAAAACTAGAAAAAGATTACAAAAAAAGAAAACTATAGACCGATATCTCTTATGAACATTGATGCAAAAATCCTCAACAAAATATTAACAAATCAATTTTAGCAATACATTAAAAATATCATACACCATGATCAAGTTGGATTTATTCCATGGATGCAAAATTAGTACAATATCCAGAAATTAATTAATGCGATGCACCGCAGTAACAAATCGAAAGATAAAAACCATATGATCATAACAATAGGTGCAGAAAAAGTGTTTGACCAAATGCAGCATCCATTTGTGAGAAAAACTCTCAGCAAAGTAAAAATAGAGGGAATATATCTCAAAATAATAAAGCCATATATGACAAACCAATAGCTCACATTATACTCAATGGGGAAAGGCTAAAAACATTCTCCTTAAAATCAAGAAGAGGACAAGGATGCCCACTTTCACTATTGCTCTTAACATTGTATTAGAAGTCTTAGCCACAGCAATAAGAAAAGAAAGAAAAGTAAAAGGAATCCGAATTAGAAAGGAAGAAGTAAAATTGTCATTATTTGCTGATGACATGATACTATATGGAGAAAACCCTAAAGATTCCACCAAAAATAACTGTTAGAAGTGATCAATGAATTCCATTAAGTAGCAGGTTACTAAATAAATATTCAGAAGTCAGTAGCATTTTTATACACTGATGATGAACTTTCAGAAAAAGAAATTAAGGAAACAATTCCATTTACGATTGCTTCAAAAACTATAAAATACCTAGAAATCAAATTAACCAAGGAGGGAAAAGATCTATTCTCAGAAAATTATAAGTCATTGAAAAAAAATTGAACAAGATTCATATAAATGAAAGCATATACCGTGCTCATTGGTAGGAAGAATCAACATCATTAAAATGGCCTTACTACCCAAAGCAATCTATTAGTTTCAATGCAATCCCTATCAAAATACCAATGGCATTTTTCACGGAGCTAGAAAAAATAATTCTAAAATTTAAATAGAACCATAAAAGACCCTGAATAGCCATGGCAATCTTGAGAAAGAAGGATAAAGTTGGAGATATCATACTACCTGATATCAAACTATACTATAAGGCTCCAGTAATCAAAACAGCGTGGTACTGGAATTAAAACAGATACATTGATCAATGGAACAGAATAGAGAGCCCAGAAATAAATCCACGCCTATACGTTCACTTAATATATGACAAAGTAGGCAAAAATATACAATGGAGTAAAGACAGTCTCTTCAATAAATGGTGTTGAGAAAATTGGACAGATACATGCAAAAAAAAAAA
>NW_011888844.1:9350664-9380881 GCF_000151845.1 Pteropus vampyrus | reverse complement strand
AAAAGTAGCTGACTGATTGGGAGAAGATATTCACTAATGATACATTTGATAAGAATTTAATATCTAAAATATATAAAGAACTCATACAACTCAACTACAAAAAAACAAACTATCCAATTAAAAAATGGGCGGAATACCTGAACAGATTTCTACAAAGAGGAAATGCAGATGGCCAATAGACATATGAAAAGATGCTCAAGTTCACTAATCATCAGAGAAATTCAAATTAAAACCACAATGAGATATCACCTGACACCTGTCAGAATGGCTATCATTAATAAATCAAAGAACAAACTTTGAGGAGGTGGAGAAAAGGAACCCTCATACATTGTTGGTGGGATTGCAAATTGGTACAGTTGCTATGGAAAACAGTATGGAGGCTTCTCAAAAAATTAAAAATGAATCTACCTTTTGACCCAACAATTGCACTTCTGGGTACTTATCCAAAGAAAATCAAAACAATAATTGTTACAGATTTATGCACCCCAATATTCATGGCAGTACAATTTACAATAGCCAAGATATGGAAGCAATCTAAATGCCCATCAACAAATGATTGGGTAAAGAAGTTATGGTTCATATAGTCAATGGAATATTACTCAGCCATTAAATAAAATGAAATCCTACCATTAGCAACAACAAGGTGGACCTAGAGATTATTATGCTGAGTGAAATAAGTCACATAGAGAACGATAAACACCATATGATTTTACTTATATGCAGAATCTAAGGAACAAAAAGAACAAACTCATCAAAAACAGACTCACAAATATAGTGGACAATTTGGTGACAGATAGAGGGGAGGGGCTGAAAGAATGGGCTGAAGGGTTAAAGAAGTACAAATTAGTAATTGAGAGATGGTCACGGTGATGGAGAGCATGGCATAGGGAATGCAGGTAGCATTAACATACTGGCTAGGTGGAAAACCAGAGGCGAGAAGGAGCAATTAGGGGAATCATTTTATAAACTATATAAATGTCTAACCAATGTACTGTATACTTGAAACTAATTAAAGTAAATAGATTTAAAAAATAAAAATTAATAATTATACAAAAACATGTCCATTATTAATTAATTTATGACACATTTGCATGAATTATTAATGATTTCGGTTTAAACCTATTTCAAAGAAAATACACTAAAATTTGAATATGTGGTTATGGGTTAAACTGTTAAAATTATATTAGTCAGAATTCTTTGGGGACACTTTATTAGATATTTAAGAGTATTATATAACAGAACATCAAAAACCAATAGAAGGAACATGGAAGGAAGATGTAGTTTATCTTTCATCATTTACTTTCTCTGTGATTCTGGACCTTTTTTTTTTTAATCTCATTTCTCTGGCATTTCTTTTACTGTAAATAAAGTTGTTTAAATCAAATGATCAAATGACCTCTAATATTTATTTTTACTTCTAAATTCATATTTTACATAATTCTTTCCCTTGAAATATTTGGAGCTTTAAGTTCTCAACAGTTTCAATATTTTGCTCCTGATATCTTTTTTGCCTAATCTTCTTTTTTTACTTCCTGGTTCAAAATTAAAATTATAATGATGAAAATTTCTGGATTAGTAGACTTGATTTAAGTAAGTTGTATTGCAGTCATTACCTGTGCTTTTATGATTCAAATGACTTTAAAAAAATCAGCATTGTGAATTAAAACAGGATATAAGATAAAATAATATTAATAAAATCAAAGATGGGACCCATGAAGGAATTAATATCTGGCATCTGATTCTCAGTGAAATCAAATGAATTATCACTGACACCTCTGAGGGATATAGGCTGGTTGAAAATATTTGAGGCTTGGAGACTTCCTAAACCTTCTTCAAAGTTGAATAAAATTTCAAATTATGCTTATAATCTTTCTGGTACCAATTCAGTAACCCAATTCCTGAGGAAAAACATGTTTTCAGATTTGCTTGAATAACCACAATAGTAATACAAAATATATAGGTATTTTTAGTCTCTATCATTTGCCTATGTGCTTTCTTTTCTCCATGACACTATGAAGTGAATTTTGTGTTTTTGTTGAAAACTATTTATAACTTTGTAGAAAATGCATAAGAAAAATGAAAAGTAGAAAATATGTCTTGTGAAGACATCACATTAAAAATAGAATAATGCTTTTTTCTAGCACAATGATTCTCAATCCTGATTGCACAAGAGTATGCCTGGGGACTTGTAGACTATACTTATCAAAACCTACCCTATATTAATTAAAATAGAATATTTGGGATTGGGGAAGCTATACTTTTATAAATTCACTAGATGATTCTAGTGTGCAGACAATGTTGAGAAATACTGCTAAAAACAGAAGCATATTCAACTAAAACTGCATCAAGTTAGTGGATATTTTATTAAATGCCTACTACATTCTAAATTAGCCAGTCTCTTCTTATCTATTCTTGGTTTTCCAACTATGGTTAAGTAGTTAACTACTCTGTCTTCTAAAGCAGAGTTTACAAACTGGTGCTTGATGGACTAAATCTGTCCATAAGATGTATTAAATTTGGTTTATATAGGGTTTAGAAAGTTAGAATTATTTACTAAACTTTCAAATAAGAATCCAGATTTCTGGCTTCTAAAATAATCTGTCATTAGTTGATTTGCATTCCCTCATATTAATAATTAACTGGAGCGAAAGACAGCATGCTCTCTTCAGAAGGGGCATTAGTTTTATTTACCAGTCTTCTTCGATACCTATTATCTCTTAGATACTGAGGCAGAGTCAGTTTAGATTTATTTCTGTTTCATATCATCTAGCCTCTGATCATATTTGATTTTATAAGCCTCGGATAATAATCCTATGAAGAAGGTAGTGAGTAGTTATAGACAAAGTAGTGAATGACCAGGAGAATATAGAAAATAGGTCATGAAAGTGGAAAAGGAAGGAGACACATGTCTTGAGTTTCACAAATTCTCCATTTCTGCACCCCATCATGTACACTTTCCTTTCAGCTTCCTCTATGTATATATTATGTTCCTCATTTGGGGGTTAAGTTTTCAACATTTCCCCATTGACTATAATATTTTCTATAAATTTCTTATTGAAGTTCCTATCATAATAAATTCAATTCCATGTTTGCTGAGAGTTTTTAAAAATATGAGTTGGCAATGAAATTTCCAAATGCTTTTATTTTTTAATCTACTAAGATGATTATAATTTTTTTGTTACAATTACTATGATCTTATGATTTTCTCCTATTTTTTTGAACACGGGCTAAATTAACTAATTATTAAATGTCTAAGAAGCCTTGATTACTTAGGATAAACTCTCTTTGGTCGTGATATATTATCATTTTTGTATATCACTATATTTAATTTGCTAATATTTTGTTAAGAATTTTTGCAACTATTTACATGATAGAGATTGCTTTAAAACTTCATTTGTCTTTCTCTGTCTGGCTTACTCTATTCACCACAATATCCTCCAGGTCCATCTGTGTTCTTGCAGATGGCAAGATTTAATTCTTTTTATGGTTGAGTAATACTCCATTGTATGTATGTACCACCTCTTCTTTAACCATTTATCCATTGATGGACACCCAGGTTGCCTTTATATCTTGGCTATTGTAAATGATGCTGCAATGAACATGTAGATTCACATATCTCTTTGAAGTAGTGGTTTGGGTTTCTTTCAGTAAATACCCAGAAGTGGAATTACTGGATCTTTCTTTGTCTCTTGTTTTAAGGGTATTGTTTTCTTATCCATTTGTCTTTTGGTTGGAGCATTTAATCCATTTACATTTAAAGTAATTGTCGATAGATATGTAGTTGTTGCCATTTTATTATTCATATCTTCTTTCTCATCATTTTCTGACATATGTTTTGTTTGTTTTGCTCTTGTTTTTCTGGTTTCTTGAGATGGCAATTTAAATCATAATGTTTTTACTTATTTTATTTTTTTAATTTCTGATTTATATGTTTTAGAGTGATGTGATTGGGTTAAAAGATAAATTTTAATATTTTTTTTTTTTTTACTGGAATGATACTGTTACCAGAGAGTGGGGTCCTCTCCCGGTGTATTGTCCACGTTCTTGATGTCTCGAACAAAGAATTGAGCAAGACACCGAAATACAGTAGAAAAGAAAAGTTTTATAGAAAGGAAAGTACACTTCCAGATGTGGAAGCAGGCCTGAGCAAGAGAAGTGGTCTCAAAAGGCCTAGTAACAAAGTCCTCAGGGGTTTTATCCTTTTTTGTTCTGGGTGGTTACTTTTCTTAGAGGAGTAGTCTTCCTTAATTGACAACTAAGATTGACAGGATTCAGTGATTCATCATTTTTCCTTCTGTGCATGTTTATTTCCAGAATTCAGTCTGTTATAATGATATCAATGAACTTCCGGGCATATGCATCATACTATAATGATGGTATAATGAGGCTCAGGTGAATTGAAGGTCATTGGGGTCTTCATTGCCAGGTGCAAATGACTGGCTTAAACTGGTACCTAAATCTGTGCCTACTGGTTTCTTTGTGTGAGTTAAAAAATGCCTTCTGGCTTGCTTAATTGTGGACAGATTAGGGCGGACCCCTTCTAGGATAGGATGACCTCAGTGTCTTTGCAGGCAGACCTGAAACCCCCTAACTAACTTGCCTGCCTACCTCTTTTCTAAGAGCCATGAAACCTCTTAGTATTAGTATGGATGTTGAGGGATGGGAGGTTTCTTCTTCCATATCTGCTTCCTGCTGAGAATGGCCATAGTCCCTGCCTACAGGGGTTTCATGGAGCTCTTTCCCTTTCTGCTTCAGTCAGGATGGAGTCTTGGGTTTCCTGCTGAAGTGCCACCTCAGTCCCTAGACAAGGAAAAGAAAATACAAACTCGGTATTTAAATTATACATCTATTAATTTCTATTATTGATTTGCCTATTAAATGAGTAAAGGGAAACAGTTTTGCTTAATATATTTCTTAGAGAGTAAAAAAAAAAAAAAAAAAAAAAAGACCTTTGGCTTAAAGTCCCCTTCCTCCCTCGGACTCTAAGGGCCCTGCCTGACTTAACACCATTTCTGCTTAACAATGGGCCTTATCAATAGCCAGAGGATCCGAGTCACCAAGGCAATTATCAGGATTTGAGGGAAGGAGCTTTTTTCCAAAGAAAGGGGGGAATAAAACTTAACTAGGTTTACTAAAAAAATTAACTCTGCAAGAGATGTCTCATTTCATTTCCTGTTAAAGGAATGAGAATTTTACAAGCGATGTCCCATCTCAATACTTTATCATCTCTAATAGTGTTTCTTAATAAGTATTTTCACTGAGGTAAGAATTCTATTATGACAGCTATTTTCTTTCAACTCTTTAAATACGATGATTTTATTTTTGCCTTCCGCCTTCTATTATTTCTATTGAGAAGTTGTCCCTCAGGCTTATTCTTGTTATTTTGATAGTATTTTGGATTTTATATGTTCGCTCTTTGTGCTTTTATTTATTTATTTATTTATTTATTTATTTATTTATTTATTTATTTATTGTCTCTGGTTTTCAAAGTTGTAGTATGATTTGCCTAAGTATGATTATCTTTTTATTTTTCTTGGATTTTACTGAGCTTCTCAAATTTGTGGGATTATAACTTTCATTTGTTTTGAACTACTAACTGGTCATTATCTTTTTGACTATTGCTTCTGTCACATTCTTTCCTTTCTTTCTAGCATTTAAATTATATATATGTTATTGCATGTTCCACTTAGCTGTTACATTCTGAAAAATTTCTTCCCCCATTACTTGTTCTCTCTGGGTATTTTAAAAAATTTTAACTGTGTTTAAGTTAATTAATCTTGTGCTGTGCTGTCCAATCTGGTATTAAACTCATATGCTGAGTTGCTACAGATGCTATGTATTTCAGTTCTAGAATGTCCTCTTGATCTTTACTTTTATATTCAAAATCTCTGTTAATAAATATCACATGTTTTCACATATATGCAGAATCTAAGAAACAAAAAAACAAACTAATCAAAAACAGACTCACAAATGTAGAGGACAATCTGGTAACGGCCAGAGAGAAGGGGATTTGGGGGAGTGGGAGAATGGGGTGAAGGGTTAAAGAAGTACAAATTAGTAGTCAATAGTTGGTCACAGGGATGGGGAGAATGGCATAGGGAATGCAGTTAACATTAATATAATGGCAAAGCGTAGAGCCAGAGGAGAGAAATAGTAATCAGGGGTATCATTTATAAACCATATAAATGTCTAACCAATGTACTGTATACTTGAAACTAATAATAAAATTTTAAAAAGTCTCTTTTGAATTGCTCTTTTTATCTATCTTGTCAATCATTTAAATAACTTTTATTTTACATGTTAATTACTGTTAGTTAAATTACTTTTCTCCTAAATCGAGTATCTGAATCATGTGAACATCCGAATCTCTTGTTTGCCTTATCACTTAATTAGCTGGAATATTTTTTCTGGCTGTTTGTATTTCTATCCTTTTTTATCATATGCTAGATATTATATGTCTATAACTATGGAGGCTACAGATAATTTTGTTTTCACTAGAGAGGATTCTCCTCTTTTTCTGTTAGATTGATAAAATGTGCTACTGATTATGTCAATCTAAAATTGAGTTGGTTGAGGCTAGGTTTCAGTTTGTAAGATTCAGTCTGCCTCTTGTTTTTTTCCTGGTCATAGGCATGGCCTGTCTGAGCCTTTAGTTGGGACTTTGGGGATCTCTATCTCCTGGGTCCTTTAGAAATTCTAGTTCTTCCATTTACATATTTTAGCTTATTTTCTGAGCCTCCTACCTCTGATTGCTTCAAAATCTGGCAAATGCCTTGAGGAAGAGAGTGGCAATGTACTTGAGGAAAGTATTTGTTATCTAAGCCCAAAAAATTGGGAAGATTTTTTTTTTTTTTTTGCCTCTTAAAGACTTTATACCTAGCTTCTCAGCTTCCTGCACTGAACCAAAATTCAGTAAATGTCTCCTGTTTGAAAACTGGTCATATGTTCCAGTTTCCGTAATTGTTCGATTTGTCATCTGAGCCAGCTGCAAACAACCACTGAAAGCTTTGCTGATTTTTCTTTACCCCAGCAAGGACACTCTGCCTGGGTAAGTTTGAAATCTGTGAAATTCTAATACATTGCTAACACAGAGAATGTGCATTTGTCCCTTAGAGAAGTAATAGCTGGAAATCATCAACTTATCTTAGAATGCTTCTCTCTTTATTTAGATTTTTAGTTCATTTGCTCATCCTTGTTTCCAAATCTCTCTGATTCTTTAAAATATGATTTTTTTTTTGTAATTTATCAGGCTTTTTCTAGTTGTTACAGTAGGAATATTGACCCGCCATTGTAAACACCTTATTCAGAAGTAGAAGTCAAATCATGGCGTTTTATTTATTTAATGTTTCCAATAATAGAGTTTAAATATTATCCATTTAAAACAAGTTTTGTACATGATAATCTTTTTTTTTAAATCATCTTGTTTTTCCAGTAAGCATTTTGTGTGTGTGTGTGATCTATTTCCTATACGAACGTTTTGGAATAAAAAAAAACTAATTTTCTATTAAAAATTATTTAATCTTAAAGGGTACATATAGTTGTCTTGTAGAGCAATTATGTTTTGTGCTTTCCTTCTTTTTAAGTAAGCAAAAGAAAAAGAGATACATTTTGTGAATCTATGTAAATAAACATTTTCAAAAACCAAAATAACCTAAGGTATGTGCAGTTTAGTTCCTCCTTGAAATTTCTTTTCTTAAATCTAGATATAAAACTGAACTAAATTGTGAATATTTTTGTTTGATCTATTGTTTAATTTTTAGTATGTATTTATGGTAAGGCTGCTTTGCTAGGAATTTAGAGACAGTGCAAATACACACAGGGATGCATTCCTTACAGCAGAAAGATTCATTAACATTTGGCTTAACTGCTTTTACTCTGCTATTAATATCAGAAAAAAAAGTGGGCAATATCATTCCTTCCTGAAAATGAATCTGATTTTTAATCAAACTTGGAATTCCATAGATGAGTAAAATAGTTATTTTCCTTAAGCACAGTCCATTTCTTGCAAGCAATACAAAGTCAAGCTGGAGTGAGAGATCCCAGAGTAGTCTCACTCACTTCTTAAATACCTTGTTTAACCTCTTTCTAGATTGTGATTATATGGATGGATGTATTTATCTTAACCTGTTAAGATATCACCCCTTTGGAATTTTTGTTCTCTTGACCTCCCTTCTCTGTGGATGCCATCATGCCCCTCTGTTCTAACAACTTCCTCAAATCCCTCCTTAATTCTCCTTTTACCTTTGTTAAGGTATCTAACATTTTAGTTATATCTCGTTTTACTCTGGAAATTGCTAGAAAAACTTCAGATACTGCAATGAAGATGGGGAGAAATAAAAGCTGTTTTTACAGGTTCATCTTCAAGATCAGGAATTGTTTCAGTTATTTATTGCTGTGTAAAATACTATCACAAAAATAAGGGTCTTAAAATATCAATTTATATTATATTTCACATTTCTGTGTGTTTATTGGGTTTAGCTGGGTGATTCTTGTATGAAGCATTTCATTCAGTTACAGTGAAATGTTAACTTGAGCTGGAATAATCTGAAGGTGAATCTGTACTGCATTTACAGATATCTCTTTCATTCACATGGCTAATATCTTAGTTCAGATATCTAGAAGAGGTTAGAATTGGCTGGGCATCTCATTTTCTTTCCACATGACTTCTTTGCTTGGTTTGCTTGGCCTTTGTTTCTGCATAGAGATGTCAAGGTAGTCAGAGTTGTTACATGGTGTCTGACTTCTCCCAGGGAAAAGTCAAAAGACCAAGATAGAAGCTACAAGTTTTATTATGACCTAAACTCAGAGGTTAGTCACTATTATTTCTATTACGTTTTGCACAGCCAGCTCAGTTTCAGTGGTAAAGAATTATACAAGCTTTTAAATATCAGGTGCCATGTTTTAAGTTTTCATAGAGAGGCTATTATTGAAGAATAGCTGCTACAAAGTGTCTGATAGGATATTACTTAGCATAAACCCTGAGTGTTTTTTAAAAAATAATATTTGTATTTTTCTTCATTTTTGGTTACATTATGAAAATCTCACTTTTGTTATCTTAACTCGGTATTTGCTAGAGCCCAGATTGGGCATAAATACATTTCTTAGGAAGTGATTTTGAGGCAGAGAGTAGAGAGACAAAAATGTTCAGTCACATTTAGAGCTGATCTAATTTGTCACACATAGAAGTTGTTAGCAAATAGATTTTTGTCTTGGTAGATTAGTTGCTTGTAGAATGATAAGACCAAGAAGAAATTTCTATTGCTATCCCACATTTGCTTGCCATTCATTCATCACTAATCACTCTATTATCCTTGGGATTAAACTCAACTTCACTGGACTTCAGTTACTATATATTAAAGGATATAGGTATTGTAAGGTCCCTACCAATTTGTGCAGTGCCCTCTGCACAAACATATTTAGCTTGATTTTAAAGTTATTAACTTGACCTTTCCTATAGAAAGACCATTTATATTAGATAAAAGACCAAAAAATAAATAAATAAATAAATATCGCAGTGTTAAAAATCTGGACAGGTAAAATGGAACAGAAAAACATGTTTTGAGGATAAATAGGAATATCTACTACACATGCATTTACCTCATATAGATCACACATAGAAAATATGAAGAATACTTTGAAAATTATTTAGGATTTTTTAAGTCAAATTACATAACGGAAAGAAATCTTATGATGCTGATAAATAGGCTTTACAGCAGTGGCCCCCAACCTTTTTGACACCAGGGACGGGTGCTCCTATGAGAATCTAATGCCTGATGATCTCAGGTGGAGCTGAGGTGGCAATGCTAGTTCTGGGGAGCAGCTGCAAATACAGATGAAGCTTTGCTTGCTTGCCTCAACTCCTGCTGTGCGGCCTAGTTCCTGGGGGTTGGGGACCCCTGCTCTACAGAAAAATGGAAAAAATGTGTTTTTAACATCAAAGGAGTTATTAACATTGGGAGGATACTCTTTCAAGATAGTCATGGGTATGAAAGTACCAGTCACTTTTTTAGGGCTTTTAACTTTGTGCCTTCCTTTCAAATTGGATCGCAGTCTCTAAGAAGTCTTGCTAAAAAAAATACATTTAAGTCACACTATATTTCTAAAGGAAACACATAACTATATTATAAGTCTAATTTGATACTTATTTAAAAGCCTGATGTCCTTTATGAGCAAATTCAAATAAAATATGACTGTTCAGTCTTTAAAAATTAAGTTTATTATTTCAATTTGCATGGATTTTACAAAACAGTGCGTTGCCTAAAAGTTAGCTGATCCATCACAAAGTACTCACTTGCATACATTATAAAGTAGACAGTGAAATTTTGGACATGAAGGAATCGATGTTTTCTTCAGTTTACATTTCAAAATGATGAAAAGTCACTTTTGTGCCAAGATCCTTTGAGGTTAGACAGCGTCATAAAATGATTTTCCCAGTTGTTTTTCATCATTTATAAATTTTCTTTTATTTACCTTAATTTGAAGTTTGAAAAATATCCAGGAAAAGCAGTTCTAGGTAAGTTAAGCCAAGAGAAACTTTGTTTAAAATAGAGAAATTTCAGAAATGAAGAAACAGGGGATAATGATGGTAAACACACATCTGCAATTTAGGCTTTCAACTAATTTTTCTTTTTTCAAGAACAAGTTCTTGTGATTACTGTTTGTAGGTGTCATAAAAACAACTATTACAAAAAACACTCGAAACTTTGATTTGAATCTTTTGAGTGTTTCTTTCTTGGAAGAATGTTTATTTCTTTTTCACAAATTATTTTGGATTGTTTTGTTAAGGGTGGAAAATTTTCAAGTGAGCAAACTAGCTAAGTCAGCTACAGGGAAGAAATATCTTTAGATATCAGAAGTTGTCCTACTTGCTTGTGTGTGGTTTAGGAAGTGTATTGTATAAAATATGTAGATGGCCAATGTCTGCTTATGTAATCCATTTACTTGTTAATTAAGGGTGTTGTTCCGGGCAAAGATATGCTAAAAGCCAACTTCCACTTCTGTAATCTGCTGGCTTGTTCAGGAGACCACCAGGATATGGTCTTGAGCTTTATCAGCTGCCTGCTCTGAAAGCTCAGGGCTGATCTCCTCTAGCCTTGCGTGGTAGAGAGTCAGTCGCAGGCCGGCTAATAAAGGCTCATAATTAATCTCAATTGCCTCCGTGAGTCTCAGAATTGTTCGCACCATAACAGTTTTAGGCAGAGTTCCCATGGCCAATATTTTCTTTTTCTTTTTTTTTTTAAATTTGTCATTTTTAAGTTATTTTTTTATAAGCAGAGAATAATCATGAATTATTTTTCTGGGGCATTCACTAACTAGGCTACAACTCTTTAATTAGAAATCGTGGTCAGTAATGTGCTAGGAAAGTACCCTCATTCTTATAAAATAATTAAAACTTTTTGCCTTTTAAAACAGGTTTAAAATAAAATTTCCAAAATAATGTCATTATAAAATGAACAAATTTAAAGTTATTTTAATGTTAGATGACGCAATGACAGATGTGTATGTTCTACTAGCAATCCGTTGGCTCTTTTTAATAACAAAATATGGAGACATAACCAGAATTCCACCTCTGCAATGTTTGCCAAAAATTTGGGATCTTTAAAACATTGATGTATAGTTCAAGTTAATTAATTTTAAGGGAAATTAATTGGGCATTTTGCTTTGGCTACTCTGTTCTAGTCACTAGACTGTTCAAGGCAGTCAGCAACTAGGATGTAAGAGAAAGAAGAAGCAGAGGAGAAAAATTTTAAGATAAGGCTAAAGAAGTTTTTGAGTAGATTGTGACATCATGATAAAAATTTTGGACTTCATCTTGAAAATAAAAATTTTTAAAGTGACATGATTGGATATATGTTTCAAAAAGATAATTCCGTCTTCATTATGAAAGACAGATTGGAGGAAATATGTGACTGAGAGACTACTTCTTTGGAGGTTGCTGTAAGAGATGATGAAAGATCATCTCAGGGAAGGTATAGTAGTAGTGGAGAGATGAAACAGATAGAACTAATCTGAAGTAGAAAGCAGAAGGAGAGGAAGGATTTTTGGATGACAGCCTCACTGTTTTATCTGTAAAGTTGTTCTGATGACTAAATGAGAAGTTTTGTAAAGTCTGTATAAAGTGTTTGAAAAATGGCAATTATCAAAGCACTGTAAATATGAAACTTCTTTGCTACCTAAATTATCAGCCAACCCTAGAAACCAAAATTTATGATATCTTTTCAAATATAAACCCCCAATCTTGTTATTTTTAACCATATGAAGAAGGCTGAAATGTTTTATATTTCTTACAAAATTTCAGAGACAGCAAAAAGAGAAAAATAAGTTTAAGGGCATTGTAAATTAACTTGTAGTTAATTGTTATCTTAACACAGTGAGTTCAAAAGCTTTTAATTTATTGTCAAAGTCAGTAATGGAAAATTTAGATGCTCTTTATTTTTCCCTATTGATATACTAGGAAACACAGAAATAGCAATATGATATGCTTATATAGTAATCAACAAATCTATGTGGAAGTGCACTTAGTTGGTAACATTTCACAATTAAGGCTCTTATATAGATCACAAAACTATGCACATTGTACATGTATTATGGGAAAACATGCTATGTATAAACTAGAGACTCAAATGACACTTCACAGAATTGTCTGACAGACTTTCTTTTATTTTTAAACTAAAAGACCAGTTTCAACTACTTCTGGTTTCAGATATAGAACTGAGATGCAGAGACTGTAACCAGGGTTTATTTTGGCTTAGCTGAGACTAGAACACAGTCAGTGTCCCCTCTATCATGTCATACTACCTCCTTAATCTTATAACATCAACACTTTTGAAGAATACTTGTCAGGTATTTGGGAATGTCACCCAGTTTAGGATTCCTGATATTTTCTCATGATTAGAATGGGGTAATTGATTTTATTTTTTTTTGGAATGATATCACAGATATGAACTAGCCTTATCATACCACAGGGGAAATAATATCCAGATGACTTACTGGTACGTGTTAAACTTGCTCTACTTGATTGAGTGGCGTTTTCCAGGTTTCTCCACTGAAAGGTTACTATTTGCCCCTGCCCATTCTCTATTTTCTGGAAGTGAGTCACTAAGTCCAGGCCACACTCAAAAAAGGGGAGAATTAAGCTCCACCTCCTGGCAGAAGAAGTATCAAATACTTTGTAGACATTTGTTGAAAAACACCACATTGATTAATGTTTAGGAAGATAATTTGAGGCTATTCAGGTAACCTCTTTCTTTTTAATGTGTCTTCCACATGTTTTAGCTATTATAAATGGATCTTGCCTGCAGCAGTTACTACTGCTACATTCCACTCATGATTTTCTATTCCCATCATTCTTTCTAACTTTATCATATGGAATTCTTCTGTAAGAAAGATCTGTCCTTTCTTCCCATTTATTATTTGTTTATTTAGTCATTTCTTTATTAGCATTGAATTACTGATGTTTATTTTAGTCTTTAAACTATAATCCAAAACATAATTATTAATTTTGTTGCTCAAATTGTTCCAGGTTTAGTCATTGGGACTGTTCTTTCAGTTTGGCTGCTGTGTCTTTTTACATAACAGTCTTCTCTCTTTCTTCCTCTCTTTCTCTCAGATGTTCTCATTTTCTGAAACTACAAGATCCTTCAAGCTCATTTCGTAGTTTCCCTACCTCAGCTCTCGAATCATCTATTTCTCTCAGGAGCCCTGGTTCACTTTATTAAAGAATGATATTTATATATGTGGTATTTATACATGAAACTAGGTGTGCCTGTTTCTACCGGGGTGTCACTGCTTGTAGGCCCTGTCTGTGGACTGGGCCAGGAAGTATATGTATACATACTAACCCATACATGCACACATATGTCTATACTAATTTCTGTATTATATATCAGTATCTATATTGAAGAAAATATATTATATCCAGGCTAATTATGTATCACAGGGTTCATTCTAGCCTACCTCCTTTGTGTATCTAGTAAACAAACTGCTTGATAAAGATTCTTATGTTAGTTCCTTTTCCCCCCATCCTCTTCAGTGAGGTAATGTCATAAATTTATAATACAATTGGATTCATTTGTCCGTGATTTTTAAAAAATTTGCATACAGTAAAATTCACATTTTGGAGTATGTATTTCTATGAGTTTTGACAAATGCTTAGAGTCATATATCTATCACCACAGTACCACACAGAACATCTTCGTTATCCTAAAATTTCCCCGTATATCCTCTTTGTAGTCAAGTATTCCTCCTTCCCATAAACTTTAGCAATCAGAGATCTTTATACCATTCTTATAGTTTTAACTTTTCCAGAATGCTGTATAAATGGAATCATGCAATATGTAGCTTTTGTATCATGCTTCTTCATTTAGAAAACTGCATGTAATATCCAACATTACTTTTGTATGAATCAATTGTTTTTGTTTCTTTCTGAGTAGAATTTCATTGTATTGATATATAATTCTTTGTTTATCCATTTACCTATTGAAGAATTTATTGATTCTTTTCATTTGGGTATATTATAAATGACAATGCTGCAAATATTTGCTTATTAGCTTTTGTGTGAACATGTTTTTTAACTTTAATGATATATTTTATTTACTCTAACATTAAAATTATCATCATTTCAATTTGTTATCCACACGAAAACTATTAGTGATATATTTTACATTCTTCTTTTGTATCAAATTGGTGAAATCTAGTCTGTTTTATACTTCCAGCATATCTCAGTTTATATTTTTCTAATTAACTTTATTTATTCTTTTAATATTTAAAAAAAATATTCAATTATACTGAATATATAATATTATTTGTTTTGTGTGTACTACATGGTGATTAGACATTTATATAACATATGAAGTGATCACTCAGATAAATTAGTACCCATCTGACATCACACATTGTTATTACAACATTATTGACTATATTTCTTATGCTATACTTTACATTCCCATGGCTAACTTGTAACTACCAATTAGACTTCTTAATTCCTTTCCCTTTTCTATGCTAGTTCCCAAATCCCTTCTAATTTGAGAACCATTAAAATGTTCTCTGTATCTAGGAGTTTGTTTCTGTTTTGTTTGTTATTTTATTTTTCAGGTTCTAAATATAACTGAAATTATATGGCATTTTTTTTTTCTCCATCTAACTTACTCCACTCAGCACGATACCCTCTAGGTCCATTCATGTTGTTGTAGATGGCAAAAGTTTATTTTTTTCTTATGGCTGAGTAACATTTTATTGTATATATGTACCACATCTTCTTTATCCATTTATCCATGGATGGGCACCCAGCTTTCCTCCATATCTTGGCTATGGTAAACAATGCCGCAAAGGACGTATGAATTCACATAGCCCTTCAAAGTAGTGTTTTGGGTTTGTTCGAATAAATACTCAAGTGAGATTGCTTGGTCCTCTTTTGACTTTTGTTATAGTCTTTGTTTTAAAGACTATTACATGTTTTCATAGTATATATGTATTCCAAATGTAAGAATTTTATTGCATATGTAATTTAAAAATATTTTCTTAGTTTGTGTGTTGCCTTTTTATTCTAATTGTGTCTTGTAGAGAAAAAGATTTGAATGTTGATAAAGACCATATTAACTTTTTCCTTTTATAGATCATGTTTTGCATTTCTTTTTGTCATTATTATTGAAATATAATTACTAAATAAAGCTTTTATATATTTATGGTATAAAATGTGATGTTTTCATATACATATATTTTGTGAAATCATTGCCTAATTAAGTTAATTAACATATCCACTTTATCACATAGTTATCATTCGTGTGTGTTGCGAATATTTAAGATCTATTCTCTTAGCAAATTTCAAGTATATAATATAATATTATTAACTATAGTCACCATACTGCACAATAAGTTTCTAGAACTAATTCATCATGCATAACTAAAACTTTGTACTCTTTGACCAATATCTTTCAATTTCTCTAACTCTCTCAGGCACTGATAGCCATTATTCTACTTTCTGTTTCTATGAATTTGACTTTTTAAGATTCTACACATAACTGAGATCATGAAGTACACAAGAGTTCCCTATTCTTTACTTTCTCTTGATCAACACTTTGTATCTCTTGTTTTTTGTTTTTCTTAGAAACCATACTCTTTTTTTTTCAATTTGAGTTGACATTTAATATTATTTTATATTACATTCAGGTATACAACATAGTAATTAGACATTCATGTAATTTACAAAGTGATCTCTCCAATTAGTCTAGTACGACATGGTACTATACATAGTTATTACAATATTATTGACTATATTCCCTATGCTGTATTTCATATTCCTGTGACTAATTTGTAACTACCAATTTGTACTTCTTAACCCCTTCCCCTTTTTCACCAACTCTCCCGTCTAGAAATCACAACTTTTTTCAGTGTATTTATGAATCTGTTTTCATTTTATTTGTTAGTTTATTTTGTTCCTTAGATTCCGCATGAAACTGAAATTATATGGTATTTATCTTTCTCTGTCTGACTTATTTTACTTAGTATAATATCCTCTAGGTTCATCCATGGTGTCACCAATGGTAAAATTTCATATTTATGGCTGAGTAGTATTTCATCATCTACTGATGGACACTTAAGCTTCTTCCATATCTTGGCTACTGTAAATGGTGCTGCAGTCAACATAAGGTTGCATACATCTTTTAGAATGTTTTGATTTTCTTTGTATAAATACCCAGGAGTGCAATTGCTGGGTCATAAGGTAGTTCTATTTTTAATATTTTGAGGAATCGCTAAACTGTTTTTCATAGTGGATGTACAAACTTGCAATCCCACTAACAGTGCACGAGGATTCCCTTTTCTCTTCATCTTCTCCAACACTGCTGTTTTTGATTTATTGATGATAACCATTCTGATAGATGTGAGATGATATCTCATTGTGGTTTTAAGTTTCATTTTTCTCATGATTAGTGATGTTGAGCATGTTTTCATATTGGCCATCTGAATGTTCTCTTTGGAGAAATGCCTATTCAGGCCCTCTGCCCATTTTTTAATTGGATTGTTTGTTTTTCTTGTGCTGAATTGTATGAATTCTTTATAAATTTTGGATATTAACCTCTTATCAGATGTATCATTGGCAAATATCTTCTCCCATTCATTAGAATGTCTTTTCATTTTGCTAATGGTTTCCATTGCTGTGCAAAAACATCTTGATTTGATGTAGCACCATTTGTTTATTTCTTCTTTTGTTTCCCTTGCCTGAGGAGACATATCAGAAAATAAATTACTGTTAGCGATATCTGATAGTTTATTGCATATGTTTTCTTCTAGGAGATTTATGGTTTCATGTCTTATATTTAGATCTTTAATTTATTTTGACTATATTCTTATATATGGTATAAAAAAAGTGGTCCGGTTTCCTTTTTGTGCATATATTTGTTCAGTTTCCCCAACACCATTTATTAAATAGATTGTCTTTACCCCATTGTGTATTATTTTCTCCTTTGTCATAGATTAAATTATTATAAATGCATGGTTTAGATTCTGAGCTTTCCATTCTGTTCCGTTGGTCTATGTGTCTGTTTTTGTGCCAGTACCATGCTATTTTGATTACTATAGGCTTGTAGTATAGTTTGATATCAGGTAGTGTGGAACCTCCAGCTTTGTTCTTCTTTTTCAAGATTGCCTTGGCTATTCAGGGCCTTTTATGATTTCATATACATTTTAAATTTATTTGTTCAAGCTCTGTGAAAATGCCATTGGTATCTTTATAGAGATTGCATTTTATAGTATGAACAGTTTAACGATGTTAATTCTACCTATCCATGAGCATGGTATATGTTTACATTTACTTATATCTTCTTCAATTCCTTTCTTCAATGGCTTATAATTTTCTGAGTACAGTTCTTTTATTTCCTTGGATAAATTGATTTCTAGGTTATTTTATTGTTTTTGATAAAATTTTAAATGAACTTTTCTTTTCTTTTCTTTTTTTTTTTTTTCCGGGAGTTCTTCATTGCTGTATAAAAATGCTACCTATTTTTGATTAATTTTGTATCCTGCTACTTTATTGAATTCTTTTAACAGTTCTAACTTTTTTTGTGTGTGTGAAATATATAGTATCATGCCATCTACAAATAATGACAGTTTTACTTCTTCCTTTCCAATTTGAATGCTTTTTATTTTATTTTTTCTTGTTTTTTTGCTGTGGCTGAGATTTCCAATACTACTTTGAATAGAAGTGGTGAAAGTGGACATCTTAAGGAAAATATTTTTAGCTTTTCTCCATTGAGTATGATGTTAGCTGTTGATTTGTCATATATAGCCTTTATGATATTGACATATGTTTTCTACATTCTCACTTTGCTAAAGTTTTTATTATAAATGGATGCTGGATTTTGTCAAACACTTTTTCTGCATCTATTGATATAGTCATATAATTTTTATCTTTCGATTTGTTAATATATTGTTGAGTTTAATTTGCTAATTTTTTTGAGTATTTTTGAACCTATATTCATTAGGGATATCAGATTATAATTTTCTTTTTTCTTTTTTTAAAATATTTTTGCCAAATTTGGAAATATGATTCTTTGAAAGGAAAATGGCTTCATAAAATGAGTTTAGGAGGCTTCCCTCCTCTTCACTTTTTGGAAATAGTTTGAGATGAGTAGGTGTTAATTCTTTTTTGAATGTTTGATAAAATTCACCTGTGAAGACATTTGGTCCAAGACTTGTTTGCTGGAAGTTTTTTGATTACCGATTCAATTTTGTAGTAGTAATTCTTCGGGTCAGATTTTGTTTCTTTTTGGCTCAGTCTTGGAAGATTGTACATTTCTAGAAATGTATTCATTTCACCTAAACCATACAATTTGTTGGCATGCCATTGCTCATACTATTTTCTAATAATTCTTTGTATTTTTGTGGAGTCAGTTGTCATTACTCCCCTTTCATTTCTGATTTTATTTATTTGCATTCTCTCCCTTTCTCTCTCTCTCTCTCTCTCTCTCTCTCTCTTTTATGAGTCTGGTTAAGGGTTTATCAATTTTGTTTATCCTTTTAAAGAACCAGTTCTTGGTTTCATTAATCTTTTGCATTTTTTTCTAGACTTTATTGTGTTTGTTTCCTCTCTGATCTTTATTATTTCTTTCCTTCTAGTCACTTTGAGATTTGCTTACTGTTTTTTAGTAGTTCTTTTAAGTGTAAGGTTACATTTTTCATTTGGGATTTCTCTTGTTCTTTGAAGTAGGCACGTATTGCTAGGAATTTTTCTCTTAAGATTGCTTTTGCAGTGTCTCATAGATTTTGGGTTGTGTTTTCATTTTCACTTGTCTCTAGTTATCTTCTGATATTTCCTTGATCTTATTGTTAATAGATTCATTGTTTAGTAGCATGTTGTTTGACCTCCATGTGTTTGTTTATTTTCCAGTTTTTCTTTTTTTTTTTGTAGTTGATTTCTAGTTTCATATCGTTGTTGAATAAGATACTTGATACCATTTCAATCTTCTTAAATCTATTGAGACTTGTTTTGTGGCCAGTATGTGGTCTATTTTGGAATATATTCCATGTACACTTGAGAAGAAGGTATATTTTGTTGCTGTGGGGAAAAAAAAAAAACACTCTGAAAATGTCAATTTAATCTAACTGGTCTAGTGCATCATTTAATGCTGCTGTTTCTGTTTTGATTTTCTGACTGGAAGATCTCTGCACTGGTGTCAGTGAGGTGTTAAAGCCCCCTACCATGAATGTATTACCGTCGATCTCTTCTCTTATGTCAGTCAATAATTACTTTATATATGTAGAAGCTCCCATGTTAGGTATGTATATATTTACTAGGATTATGTTCTCTTGTTGTATTGAGCATTTTTTTTTTTATTTCTACTTGTATGAAATGTCTTTTTCCATTCCTGTACTTTCAGTCTATGTGTGTCATTTGATCTTAAGTAGATCTCTTGCAGACACCATATGTATGGACCTTGTTTTCTTCTCCATCCAGATATCCTATGTCTTTGGATTCTGGCCTGCAAAGTTTCTATTGAGAAATTATCTTTCAGTCTTATGCGAGCTCCCTTGTGAGTAACTAACTGCCTTTCTCTTACTGATTTTAGGATTCTTTCTTTGTCTTACTTTTGGCATTTTAATAATGATGCGTCTTTGTTTAAGCCTCTTTGGCTTCACTTTGTTTGGGACTCTCCATGCTTTCTGCACTTGTATATATATTTTCTTCTCTGGGTTAAGGATGTTTTCAGTCATTATATCTTCAAATAGGATTTTAATTTCTTGCTCTCTCTCTTCTCTTTCTGGTACACTATGATGTGAATGTTGTTACACTTGATTTTGTCCCAGAGGATCCTTAAACTATTCTTATTTTATTAAGGGTTTTTATTTTTTATTTTTTTGGTATTCTAATTGAGTTTTTTCTGCTATTTTGTCTTCAAAATCACCATATTAATTCTCCTCTTTATCTAATCTGCTGCTGATTTCATCTAGTGTATTCTTCATTTCACCTATATTCTTCTTCATTTATGACTGTTTTTTTTTATGATTTCTTTGTCTTTTTTTTATGCTTACTATCTCTTTGTTGAAGTTCTCATTGAGATCATCCATTCTTTCTCTAAGTTCATTGTGTATCCTCATAGCCATTTTTTTTTTTTTAACTCTGTATCTGGTAGGTTGCTTGCTTCCATTTTACTTCATTTTTTTCTGGATTTTACTTCTGTTCTCCTATTTGGGAAATGTTTATTTGCTTTCTCATTTTTGGATGCCTCTGTGTGCTCATTTCTATATATTAGGTAGATTTGGTACATCTCCCAGTCTTGGCCAGGTGGCCCCATGTAGCACATGCTCTAAGTGGTGTAGTTTCCCTGATCTCCTGTGCCAAATGCTCAAGGAACAACCCTTGTGTGAGTTGTTCTCTCTTATAGTTAAGACTTGATTTCTGTTGACTTATCAGTGAGTGGGACTGGCTGTGAGTATTAGCCACACCCACAGGGTATGACCTGCTGTGTGAGAGCTGGTTCTACAGAGTGGGATTCACCTCAGCAGGCTCTGTGTATGTTGGTTTGTGGAACTAATCACATTGTGCCTTTGACTTGCTCAGGATTACTTGATAAAAACTACAAAGTGATTCATAGTTGGTCTTTCCCTGTACTGGACCTGGAGGCACATGGAAGAGGCCACTCTGTAAAACAAGGCTGGTTGCTAGCAGGGCCTGGCCTAGGACAGCTTAGCTAAAGGCTCAGGGAACCCCAAGGCCTGAGGCTGTTTGCCAGCTGCCTATAGGTTCAGCAGCTGGGGGGATCCTCAGGAAGTATGCAACATGGGCGAGATGGGGTCCCAGGAAGGCATCAGGTTGGGCCAATTTGTGTTCCCCAAGTTAGTGCTAATACATATTTTGCGCCAGGGCTGAGTCTGTCGCTACTCGCAAAATTACCTGATTACACCAAGGGTAGCTGCTGCCTTCCTCTGGCCCACAGAAATACTGCAGCGCAGGCCAGGAATGGTTTCTGCCACCAGAGGCTTGTTGATTGTTATTGAAAGAACCTACTATAAAAAGGGCAGGGTGGTGCTATTTGTCCAGCCATGAATATGCCTCTAGCAGTTTGTGAGTTGCGTGGGTTGGGGTTCTAATGAGTCAGCAGGATTGAGGGAACAGATCTTACCAAACCAGTGCAGATTCAAATTTGGTCACGTAGTGGGAGGGCTCAACACAGACACAATAGTGCCCACCTTTAGTCTGCACAGGGGGAGGGCTCAACACAGAGATAATGGCAGCTGTCCTTCCAGCTCTCACACTGAAGCCACACAACTCATATTTCTCTGGCACCTCTTGAACTGCTCTCCTTCTGCCAGAGCCCAGAGTGATTGCCTGGGCGTAAGTGAGTTTGTGTTTGGGCACTTTAAGGGAACATCTGGGGTTCCAGGTGCCTCCCATCTCAACAGCAGAGTCAAAATGCCCACTGATTTTTATAGCCAGATTTTGTGGAGACTCCTCTTCCCAGCACTGGATCCCTCAGCGGGGGACCCCAGCGTAGGGCTAGGAAACATTGCCCCTCCAGGGGGAAACTCTGCAGCCAAGATATCCCTCCCCATGCTCAACCGCCACACATGAGTAACGGGCCAGCCCATTTTGCATCTCTGCCCCTCCAACCAGTCTCAATGTGGCCTCTTCTTTATATCCTTAGTTATAGAAGTTATGTTCAGCTAGTTTTCAGATGCTTCTCCAAGTTGATTGTTTTGTAATTTAGCTGTTATTTTGGTGCAATCATGGGTAGAGGCATGCACAGCATTTTCCTACTCTGCCAACTTGATCCATAATATCTAAAATCTGTAATTTTAATAATACTGTCAAAGTAACTCTCTTTAAATGTTGGTGTCTTTTATTTTATTTTATTATATTTTATTATTTTATTTTATCTTATGTTATTTTATTAATTTTAGATGTAACTTTTTTTTTTATTAGTTTCAAATATACAGCACATTGGTTACACATTTAGATGGTTTATGAAACAATTCCCCTGATTATGGTACCTTCTCTCTGGCTCAACACATCACCAAAACCGTACTGCTGTCTGCATTCCCTATGCTGTGTCCTTCATCCCTATGACCCTCTATCAACTACTAATTTGTACTTCTTTAACCTTTCACTACTTTCTCCCAACAGGCCCACCTACCATCCCTCTGACAATCACCCAGTTGTACTATACATTTGTGGGTCTGTTTTCGATTATTTTGTTCTTTTTGTTCCTTAGATTCCACATTAGACATAACTTTTATTTATTTATCTATCTATCTATCTATCTATCTATCTATCTATCTATCTAGTTATTTATTTATTTATTTATTTATTTTCTCATCTTTATTGAAATATAAGCGACAATTAGTTGCTCAGATTTGCATTGTACAAGTCAATGAGATTTTTTTTCAATTATAGTTGGCATATGATAATATATAAGTTTCATTGTACAGGATAGTAATTAGAGATCTATATAACTCACAAAGTGATCACTCCACTAAATCTAGTAACCCTCTTCCCTCTTACATGTTTATTACAATATTATTAACTATTTTCCTTATGCTACACTTTATATCTCCTTGTTTATTTTGTAACTATAATTTTGTACTTCTTAAACTATTTGCCCTTTTTCACCATACCTCCCCAACTCCATTCCCATCTAGTAGCCCTCAAAATATTCTCTGTATTCATGAATTTATTTCCATTGTTGTTGTTGTTGTTGTTTATTTTGTTCTTTAGATTCCACTGTATGTGAAATCATGCAATATTTGTCTTTCTCTATCTGACTTATTTCATTCAGCACAATATCCTTTAGGTCCATCAAGGCAATATCTTTTTCCATCCTCTTTCTTTTAGTATATGTGTGTCTTTTAATCTGAAGTGAGTCTCTTGTAGGCAGCATGTGTAGGGGTCTTGTTTTTTTAAACGTTCATTCGCTCTATCTTTTGGTTGGAGCACTTACTTCTTTTTCATTTGAGGTACTTGTTGATAGGAATGTAGTTATTACCATTCTTAATTCCTGTTTTTGATACATGTTTTTTCTACTTAAAGAAGTGTATCCAACAATTCCTGTAATAATGGCTTGGCGTTGACAAATTTCTTTAGCTTATTTTTGCCTAGGAAGTTCTTTACCTGTCGTTCAACTCTAAATGATAGTTTTGCTGGATAAAGTATTCTTGGTTGTAGATCCTGGTTTTTCATCATATTGAATATTTTATGCCAAGCTCTTCTGTCTTGCATAGTTTCTTTTGAGAAATCAGTTTCCAGTCTTCTGGGTGCTCCCTTATAGGTAACTAACTGCTTTTATCTTGCAGCTTTTAAGATTCTCTCTTTGTATTTAACCTTTGACATTTTAATTATAATGTGTCTTGGTGTGGGCCTCTTTCTGTTCCTCATTTTTAGGACTCTTAGAGATGTACGTCTATTTACTTCACCAGTAAAGGAAGTTTTCCATCATTGTTTCTTCAAATAGCTCTTCAATGTCTTGTTTTCCTTCAGGTACCCCTATGACATGTATATTTTTGCATTTAGTAGTGTCCCATAGGCTCCTTAAATTATCGTTATAGTCTTGACTTCTTTTGTCTTGTTATTCTGATTGAGTGTACCTGACTTCCCCATTCTCTATGTCGGTGGTTTGATCCTCTTCTTTATCCACTCTGTTTATTCCATTTAATATACTTTTTCATCTCAGATAATGTGTTCTTCATTTCTGACTGGTTCTCTTTTATAATTTCCATTTCCATTTTTTTTATCTCTGTTCATCTACATAAGTTTATTGAGCATCTTTAGAACCAGTGTTTTGAACTCTGCATCTGTTAGATGGCTTGACTCTATTATTCCTGGATCTCTTTTCTGTTCTCTCATGTGGTTTCTGCTTCTTTGTCTTCCCATTTTGGCTGCTTTTCTGTGTCGGTTTCTATGTAATAAACAAAGCTCTTAAGTTTCCCGGTCTTATTAGTGTAGCTTTCTGTGGTAGGTGTGCAGTGGCACAGTCCTGAGAGGGGTTCAGCTGTAGGCCAAATTTAGCCCTGGCTTGTGCCCCTCCAAGGACACTTGTTAAGATTCAGCAAGCAATCCACAGATGTTGTGCTTATAGTTTCCTCAAGAGTTTATACCAGAAGCCAAGGCCAGCTTTTACCAATGTGAGTCTTGGCTCTGCTCAGAGAGGAACATTGGACTGGCTAAGGACACAACTGGATGTAGCTTAGGTGGGGCCATGAGTTTGGGAGGTGGAGTTTCAGGGAATCCTCTGGGCAGAGTGATCTCTGTTATACAGTTTGATGATATCTCAGCTATGGCAGTGCTGAGTCCACACACTGGAGGGGGGGGGGACTCAACAAAGGAACAATGGATACCATGGGCACTTCTGCCTGGGAGAGATCCTTGCCTCTTGCCCTCACTCCGACAACTCAATATCCCCCTGTAAGTCCCTGGTGCCCCCCGTAGAGCTTATCTGGTGCTGATGCTCAGAGCAAGCAGGTCTGTCTTAGTGCTCAGAGCAATGTCCACTCATGGACACGGCCCTTTTAAGAGGTATCTACAGCTGCTAGCTGCCACTGCCATAGCTTCTGTACCACTCAGCCACTTGGGACCGAGAAGCCGCATGTCTTCATCCCCTTCTACCTTCTACCGTTGCAGGGCGATTAATTATTTCTCTTCCTAGCTGTAGTGCTTCTGTTCATCTAGATCCTAAGCAACTCTGCCTGCTATTTGCTCCATGTTTCTGTCACAACTTTGATTTGGTTGCAAGAGGGATGAACAAAACCTATATCATTTATGCCATTTTTTTTCCAAGAAGCACTGTTTTATGTTATATTTAACCATTTTTTAAAATTAATTGGGATGACATTGATTAATACCATTATACAGGTTTCAAGTGTACAATTCGATAATGTATCATATGTATATTGCACTGTGTGTTCACCACTCAAAGTTAGATTTCCTTGCGTTAGGTAGTTAGTCAGGCATGAGCAACAGGAGCCAAAGTTCATCTTTTTAACCACTGAAAATTCTCTTGAAGACCTTCCTTCAGTACCTCCCAGAAATATCTCCCTTTTAGGGTTATGAATTACCCCAAATCCTAGAGCACAAAGGCCATAAAAACTGTTGGCCTAAACCAGCTACAAATGCATGTGCAGAAAGTACTGCCTCTAACTTCAGCCTTATTATACCATCATTATAATATCATAACTATGCCTAGAAGTTCCTGAATTTAATTATAACAGACTGAATTCTGGGTAAGCACAAGGCAAAGTTATGTAGCAGCTAACTGTCAGTCAAGGTGACCTCACATATGGATCATCTAGAACCTCCCATCATGTCCCAAATATAAAGAAACCTTCCCATTTCTGCATGGTTTCAGCACTCCTGACTGGAAAACCTGCCCCTCCCTTTGGGGTGTACTATCTTATCTCTTTATTTCCTAAATTCCACAGGGCTTCAACTTTCCTTAGTAAAGCCTTTCTCCTTCTAAAATGTACTTAAAATAAATCTTACTTTTTCTTGATCTCGCCGACCTGTAATTCTTTACTGTGTCAGTGGGGAAGAACTGAGAAACAAACACACAATGCCACCGTCCACTATACTCCACTTCCTCCTCCTCCACAACACTAGGGTGACACTGAATTTCACACCACCCCAGCGGTGATACTTGAGTCACCACATATTTGACCATCTTTACCCTTATCTACTATCTCTTTCCTCTGGTAACCCCTGAAATGTTGTCCTTGTCCATGAGTCTCTGTTTGTCTTGTTCATTTGTTGATTTCATTTTTATATCTCACATATAAGTGAAAACATGGTTCTCAACTTTTTCTACCTGACTTATTTTGCTTACCATGATAATATCAAGATTCGTCCATATTGTCATAAATGGCAATATTTCAATTTTTCTTATAGCTGAGTAATATTTCATTGTATATATGTACCTCATCTTCTTTATCCAATCATCTAGTGAAGGTACTCCAGTTGTTTCCATGTCTTGATCACTGTGAGTAATGCTGCAATGAAAATTGGAGTGCTTATATCTTTATGGATAAATATTTTCAAATTATTTGAGTAAATACTCAAAAGAGGGATTGCTGTGTCATATGGTAATTTTATTCTTAATATTTTGAGGAAAATTCATACTGTTTTCCATAGTGGCTATGAAAATTTACATTTCACCAGTGTGCTGAGAAACGGTTCCTATTTCTTTACAACATCTTCAACATTTGTTATTACTTATCCTGTTCATTATAGCTATTCTGACAGGTGTGAGATGGTATCTCATCGTCGTTTTGATTTGCATTTCCTTAATAGCTAGTGATGAGGAGCATTTTTTCATATATTTGTTGGCCATTTGTATGTCCTCTAGGGAGAACTGTCTGTTCAAGTTCTCTGTCTATTTTTTGATTGGACTGTTTGTTTTTTGTTGTTGTTGTTATTGAATTGTATGAGTTCTTTGTATATTTTGGATATTAGCCCCTTATCAGAGGCATTGATTGAAAATATACTTTCCCATTTGTATGGTTGTCTCTTTACCTTGTCGATGGTTTCTTTTCCCGTGCAGAAGCTTTTTAGTTTGATATAGTCCAATTCATTTATTTTTCGTTTACTTCCCTTGCCTTTGAAGAAAATTTATAAAATCCTTTTTAAGACCAAGGTACTTGAGTTTAGTTCCTACGTTTTCCTTTGTGCATTTTATTGTTTCAGGTCTTATAGTCAGGTCCTTAATCCATTTTGAGTTAACATCAGTGTGTAGTGATAGACAATAGTCTAGTTTCATTCTTTTGCAACTGGCTTTCCAGTTTTCCCAGCACCGGTTGTTGAAGAGGCTTTTCCTCTCTACCGTATGTTTTTCGCTTTTTTTGTCAAAAATTATTTGCCCATATAAACATGGGTTTACATCTGAACTTTTGATTCTGTTCCACTGGTTCGTGTGTCTATTTTGCTGTCAATATCATGTCGTTTGATTACTGTCACTTTGTAGTATAATTCGAAGTCAGGCAAAGTGATGCCTCCAGCCTCATTCTTTTTTCTCAGAATGGCATGGCAATTCCCGGTCATTTGTGCTTCCATACAAATTTGATGATTTTTCGTTTTATTTTCTTAAAAAATCCCAATGAGATTTTGAAAGAGATTGCATTAAATCTGTATAACGCTTTAGGTAATAAGGTCGTTTTTAACTATGCTGATTCTTCCCGTCCAAAAACAAGGGATATCTTTCCATTTCTTTGTATCTTCATCGATTTCTTTTAATAGGGTCTTATAATTTTCATTATATAGGTTCTTCAAATGTTTTATTATATTTATTCCTAGATATATTATTCTTTTTGTTGCTATTACAAAAGGAATTATTTTTTCCACTTCTTTTTCTCACAGTTCATTATTAGAGTATAAATGTTATGGATTTTTGAATGTTGACTTGTATCCAGAAACTTTACTGTATTTGCTTATTATTTCCATTAGTGTTCTTGTGGATTCTTTAGATTTCTATATAGAGAATCATCTCATCCACAAATAATGACTGTTTGACCTGTTCATTTCCTATTTGGATGCTTTTTATATCTTTCTCTTGCCTGATTGCACTCACCAGGACCTAAAATGTTATATTGAATAACAGTGGAGATAGTGGAAAGCCTTGCTTTACTCCTGATCTTACTTGGAAGGTGTTTAGTTTTTCACCATTCGGTATGTTGGCTGAGGGTTTGTATTATATAGCCTTTATTATGTTAAGGTACTTTTCTTCTATACTGAATTTGTTAAATATTTTGATCATAAATGGGTGCTGTATTTTGTCAAAGGCTTTTTCTGTATCTATTGATATGATCATATGATTCTTATTTTTTAATTTCTTTATGTGGTGTATAACATTAATCAATTTGTATATGTTAAATCATCCTTGTGCCTTTGGGATGAAGTCAACTTGATTGTGGTGTATAATCTTAGTAATAGGTTGCTGATTTCGGTTCGCTAGTATCTTATTTAGGACTTTTGCATCTGTGTTCATGAAAGATATTGGTCTATACTTTTCTATATTTGTGTTATTCTTAACAGATTATGCTGTCAGGGTAATATTGGCCTCATAAATAAGTTGGGAAGTACTGACTCCTCTTCGATTTTTTGGAAGAATTTGAGGAGAATAGGTATTAAATCTTCTTTGACTGTTTGGTAGAATTCACCAGTGAAGCCATCTGGTTCTGGACTTTGAATTTTTGGTAGATTTTTGATGATTGTTTCAATCTCCATACTGCTGATCAGTCTATTAAATTTTCCAAATCTTCTTGATTCACTCTGCGAAGGTTTTATTTTTCAAAGTACTGGTCCATTTCTTCTAGGCTATTAAGTTTAGTGTTATATACTTTTTCATAGTATTCTTGTATGATCCCTCATTTTATTTATTTGTGTCCTTACTCTTTTTTCTTTAATGAGTCTAGCCAGGGGTTTCTCAATTTTATTAACCTTCTCAAAGAACCACCTCTTTGTTGAATTTATTTTTTCTACTTTGTTGTTGTTGTTGTTGTTGTTTTCAATTTCATTTATTTCTGCTCTAATTTTGATTATTTCTTTTCTTCTGCTGACTTTAGGCTTCATTCGTTCTTCCTTTTCTAGTTTTTTAAGGGGACGCATTAGGTTGTTTTTTTGCAGGGAGGCTCGTTCTTGTTTTTGGTGATAGCCCTGTAATAATATAAACTTTACTCTTATGACTGCTTTACTGTGTCCCAAAAGTTTTGATGTGTGGTATTATCATTATCATTTGTTCCTGTATATGTCTTGATCTCTCTTTTTATTTCTTCTCTGACCCAGTAATTCTTCAGTAGTACATTGGATAATGTCCATGTATTTGTGGTTCTTTCCACTTTCTTTTTACAGTTCATCTTTAGTTTCAAAACATTACGATCAGAGAATATGGTTGGTATGATTTCAACCCTCTTACATTTGTTGAGACTATCTCAGTGTCCCAGTATGTGGTCGATCCTTGATAATGTTCCATGTGCACTAGAGAAGAATGTATAAGCAGCTGTTTTGGGATGGAAGACTCTGTAAATGTCAATTATGCCCAGTTGGTTTATGTGTCATTAAAGAATGTTATTTTCTTATTGATTTTCTGTTTGGATGATCTATCCATATCTGACAGTGGGGTATTTAGGTCCCCTACTACGATAATGTTTTGGTCTGCTTTGCCCTTTAGTTCTGTTAGTAATTGCTTTACATATATCAGGGCTCCCTGTTCGGGAGCATAGATATTAATCAGTGTTATGTCTTCTCGATGCATGTTTCCCTATATCAATTTGAAGTATCCCACAGTATCTTTCTTTATCTTTTTAAGTTTGAAGTCCATTGCATCTGATATTAATACCGCTACTACCACTTTTCTCTGAATGCCATTTGCTTGAAATATCATTTTCTACCCTTTCACTTTGAGTTAATATTTGTCGTTGGAAATGAGATGTGTCTCGTGGAGGCAGCATAAAGTTCGATTTTGTTTTTTGATCCTACCTGCAACTCTGTGCCTTTTTTCGATGAGTTCAGTCCATTTACATTTAAGGTGATTATTGAAATATGAGGTTGTCTTATAGCCATTTTATCTTTTGCTTTCTGATAGCTCAGTGTTTGCATTGGTTTCTTGTCCTTATGTTTCTATTTACTTTATTTTGGTTGGCTTGTGATTTTTTTCCTCTGAGCCTTACTGTTTTATGTTATATACTTCAGTCTGAATCTCTGGTGTGTGGTTACCATTACAAATATGAAGAAAGTAGTTATATA
>NW_011888844.1:9343720-9350529 GCF_000151845.1 Pteropus vampyrus | reverse complement strand
TGTATGTGTGTGTGTATATATATATATCATTCCATTCCATATATATATCATTCCATTTTCTTCTGTGTGTACCTTATTTCCATTCTTTGGATCCTCTCCTTTTCAGTCATTGTTGGCTCAATTTTCACTATGCATGCTAAACGTTTATTAATATCTTACTATAGCAAATCTCTTCTTATTGTTCCTTCTTACAATGCCCTATTCTTAATAAGGGGGTTACACTTTTCTTATTCTATTAGCCAGCTAATCATCTTATTCATAATTATGTTTGTTTGTTTGTTTGTTTGTTTGTTTGTCATTTTGTTTTAAGTGAGCTGACCTCTTTCAGTATTGCTGTCATGCAGGACTTGTAGTAGAGAATTTCCTCAGTTTTTGTATGTCTGGAAAGATCTTTATTTCTCCTTCATATCTAAAGGTGAGCTTTGCTTCATACTTTATTCTTGACTGGTAGTTCCTTTCATTTAATAGTTTGAATATTTGATTCCATTCTTTTCTGCCTTGTAAGGTTTGTTCCGAGAAGTCTGACCATAATCTAATGGGCTTTCCTTTATAGGTTACCATCTTCTTTGCCCTGGCTGCTCTGAGAATTCTGTCTTTGTCATTGACATTCGATAATTTTAATACAATGTGTCTTGGAGAAGGCCTTTTTGGGTAGAGATAATTGGGCCTTCTGTTGATTTCTTGAATTTCAAGCTCCAGCTCATTCTTTAGATTTGGGAAATTCTCATCAACAATTTGTCTGAAAATTCTTTCTAGTCTCTACTCCTTTTCCTCGCTTGGATAATTCTCATTATTCCAATGTTTCTTCTCCTGATGTCATCAGCTAGTGTTTGTATTTCTCTTTTATTATTTTTTTTCATTCTTCGTTTTTTCTCTTTTTCCTTCTGATTTATTTCTAGATTTCTATCTTCGATATCACTAATCCTTTCCTCCATTTTGTGACTTTGTTTTCAAGCTCGTTATTTTATTTTTCAACTCTTTTAGTATGTTCTTTATCTCCAGATTCGGTTCTTTTTGAGGGTTTCAATCCCTTTGCTAAAGTAGTCATTCTGCTCATCTACTTATTTTTTTGAATTCCTAAAATTGTTGATATGATTCATTTCGGATTTCTTTTAGTTTTTTTCAGGAGTACCATCCTTTATTCTATGTCATCCTTTAGTCTCATATTTCTATGTCTGTAAACTTTTTTTCTTGTGATTTTTCTATTTCTTTCTGAGACCTTGGTTATTCATGGTGTTTAAGGGACCGTTTCTTCACCTAGGCATTAATGGAATTATATTCTGCTTCTTCTTTTTTTCTTTTTTTTCCAGAAAGAAGATTTATTATATAATGGTCTCTAGCCTGTTATAAAGAAGAGATTTCTATGTTGGTTTCCAGTAGGTTGGGTCTAAGCCTCTTGGATCTGTGCTTTATATAATGCCTTAATAATGCTTTTTTTTTTTCCTTATACATAATTAATCATGCTCACTACCCTCATTCTCAGTCCCTATTACTGTTATCAACAGTTTCGGTAGCATTAGCTCAGATTCCCCTATGGCTCCAAGGTGTTTGGTCTCAGAGGCTAGGAGGGGATGGGCCCTTTGGGTTTGGGGTTGGGGGCTGCGGCTCAGCCTCAGTTTTTGCACTGCAGTCGGTAAAAATCAGCTGTTAGTTTTCTGCCATCTCTGCTTCTCTGCTGTCTTCCCTGATGACTATATTCTTGCTCCATCTGTGTGGAGCTCACAGCTCTTCCAGGCAGGGCTGTTCAGGGAACTCGCCACACCTTCAACTCTCTACCTTCTCCTACAGTGAGCTCCGGTGGCTGTGGAGGCAGCTTCTTTGTTTCTTCCAGTCCACTGCCTGGCACCCAGAGGGTCTGACCTGGGGCAACTTTTATGCACAGATCCCAAGCTCTTATGTGCTGGTATGCAGTTTGGGTGTTTTTTGTTGAGTTTTAGATGTTCAGCTTATTGTTGTTTCAAGAGGAGAGTTCTGGGGACATCTCTCATTCTGCCATGTGTATGACGTCACTCCAAATTGTTATTATTATTATTTTTTTATTTTTGAGTTTCATGAGTTCTTTTTTTAATTTGGATATTAGGTCATTATGATGACCTAATGTTGTTGCAAATATCTTCTCCCATTAAGTTGGTTGCCTTTTTGATTTGTTGACTGTAATAACATTGAAATAATTGAACTTACTCCATCGTGAGTCAATTATTTGGTTTTAATAATAAATGATTTTTACATTAAAACATAGCCCTTGGTTTGAGTTGTGTCTGTATTTGGAATCATCAGTAAGTTATTACCATGTTTAGTTTGGGAATGATTTCTATAGTAGTACATGTTTCTTTGGAATATTCTTTGCTATGCAGTATGGATATCATTTTGTTCTGGTAAAAAGAAAGCAATTGGTATGCTTACAAGTATACTGTATTTGAGTTACATAACACATATTCCATTTTGTGCATGACAGGTTTACAAACATAGTTATCAAAGTCCTTTTTCAAAAGAATTTTTACACAGGTGTGGAGAGCATTAATCACACTGAGGAGGAGAAGCCCTCAGAGCAAAGCAAATTAAAAGTTCAGTTAAAGCTTTTCATCTTCTAGGAGCAGAATTTCAGGGACACTATTTCCTATTTCTTCCTATTGCTTTAAGCAATCTCCCAGTAGATGTAATGCACCAAAATATATTTTGTTTATTTTCAACTCACCTTTAATTTTTTTAAGAAAGACTATTGAAATGTCTGCATTTTTCATTGTAAGTGTTTGCCTTCTGGGAAAAATGTGACATCCTAAGAGCTTATAGAAAAAGAAGGATTTATATACATCACACATGATGATGTTCTTTTTTCCTGTATTAACCATAAACACAATACACTGCATCTATATCCACATTACTATTATAAACACATTTTCTCTTTATTACTCATATCTTAATTAATTATATTTAATGTTTTAGATTGTTTGAACTCAACTCTCTTAATTAAGGCACCCCTTTAAAGATAATTTAATTTGATGAAATGAGTAATAAAAACATCAAAATTACTTAGTATACTTAGTTTATCATCATGCTCCTTGTTTGTCCCCCGCTTTTTAATACCATATTTCCATTTTCTCCAATTTCTTTTTTATTTTTTTTATAGATTAATGAATAATTACACACTCCATTGCTAGTTCTTGTCTAGGAATGTACTAGCTCCTTAAAAAAAAAAAAATCAAAACATTGTTCCTTTTCATTTAGTGACTACATAATAAGTATCTATATACAGCATAGTTCAACCTTTGCTTCTCCATGCTGGAATTTCTTGACAGATTCTCTGCTTATGGAGGAAAGTGGATAATTAGCAAATGGATAATTGGCAAGGTTTCTTTTGCTGATTATTGCACTATCTGTTCCCTTGTCATTTTCAAGTTTTATATGCAGACCAGAATTTCAAAAGGAATACAATCTTGGTAAAATAAATACTTGTCCAGATCCAAGTTTCAATATTTATGGAGCATACCCACAGTATTTATATATTTTTGAACGTTCTTTAATCATTCTACACATTCCATATATTCTATAAAAGTTATTGGAACTTGAAAATAGAATATTGCTAATGTTGTAACTTTTGTATTGGTTTTTAATCTTTAGGATCCCAAATCTCCCAGTGTTATTCCTGGAAGCTACTTTGATGGTCTTACTTATTCACAAATTAAAAATTTTGATAAATTATTCTTTTGTGGGTTAAATACAGAAAAAAAATGATCATGGTGGCTTGAAATTTGTTCATTAAAAAAGCAATGTAATAGAATTCTGTTTTACTGTGCTTAATTATTGATGAAATTTATGATTATATCTTTCATATTCTAAAATATTCAGAAACATGATTTTAAGAAAATTTCCAATTGAAAAAATAAAATAGAAAGCCATCTTTAAAATTTTACCAATTGTTAAGATTCAGACTCAATCATTAGCACAAATAATGCTTTTGTAATTTTTTTAGCCTGCAAAAAGTTAGGCTTCATAATTATTTTTAGGCATATCTGGTAGCATTTGTTAGAATGCCAAATACCAGATTTTTTTTTTTCTGTGAAAATGCACAATACCAACCATTGACAATGCTGGTGAAAGATCCTTCTCCTTCATGGTAAACACCTGCTGCTGACTCCAACTGTCAACCACTTCTTAGGAGTCCAGGCTACTTACTGTGCTTTCCAAATGACACCTCCGCCACAGCAGCCACCTGCAGCATAAGCCAACTGCCTCATTTTTGTTCCCTTCTCCTCAGGAGAAGCTACCTGCAGTCAAAAAACATTTGAGTGGATACTTTTCTTTGGCTAGTGAACTTCCTGCCTACATAAGGATTTAACTACTGTAATTTAGTCAATTTAGAATCTCTTGATATTTAATATATTTTTTTTGTCTGAAAAGAATATTCCTTGGTTTATATAACATTTAACTTTGATAAACAGACACAACATTTTGTTCAGCAACTTTTCAAAAATAAAATTTTATAGTTGATTGATCCAGTAACAAAATTATATGCACAGGAAATTTTTAGTATCAAGATTCAAATTAAAAATAGAAGATAGCAACTTTGTATTACTTTTGTTCAAAATTAGGGTTCAAGAGAAAATTTAGTTAAGTATTTTAGTTTATTCAGAGATAAAAATATTCATTTGGGCTGAAGAAAAAAAAAGATTTGATTCATCATAGAGTTTTATGTAATTAAATTCCAGGGAAAAGTATTCTGGAACATTGCTTATAATTCTAGATTTATAACATATGGTCATATATGTATAAATTTAACTTAGAATTAAAGAGTAATTCATTGTTCAGTATCAGAAACATGGTGGAGTGAGAGATGTTCCCAGATCTCTCCCCTTGAAACAACAATAAGCTGAACATATAAAACTCAACAAAAAACACCCAAACTGCACACCAGCATGTCTGAGCCTGGGATATGCGCACAAGAGCTAACACAAGTCAGATCCTTGGGTGTTGGGCAGTGGACTGGGAGAAACAAAGAAGCTGCCTATCGCAGCAGGAGCTCACTGTAGGAGGAGTTAGAGGGGAGAAGGTACAGCGAATACCCTGAACAGCCCTGCCTGGGAGAGCTGTGAGGTCCATGCATCTGGAGGCAGGGTCCAGTCATCAGGGCAGAAAGTAGAAAAGAGGGACAGCAGAGAAACAAAAATTGATTTTTACTGACCGCGGTTAAAAAACAGAGAAACAAAAATTGATTTTTACTGACCGCGGTTAAAAAACTGAGCCGCAGTTCTCAATCCCGAGCACCTAGGGCCCCACCCCAGTATTCTCTAAGACCAAACATGTTGCAGCCACAGGAGAATCTGATCAAATCCTACCAAAACTGTTGTTAACTCTGACAGGGACTGAGACTGAGGGTAGCAAGCATGATTAAATATCTATCAGAACATAAAAAAGACATTAATAGCGCCTTATATAAAGCATGGATCCAAAAGGCTTAGACATCACCTACTAAACCAAAAGAAAAGTGCTTTCTTGGATAAAGGCTAAAGAAAGATCTTTATATAATAAAGCCTCTTTTTGGAAAAACAAAACAAAACAAAAGAAAATACATTTCTATTAATGTCCTCGTGGAGAAATAGTCCATTAAAAACATGAAAAACCAAGGTGACAAGACATTTCAGAAAGAAAGAGAAAAATCTCCAGAAATTAAGCTTACAGACAAGGAAATATGCAACTTAAATGACAGAGAATTCAGGATGGTTCTTCTGAAAAAACTCTGTGAGTTCCAATATGAGTCATATCAACAATTTCAGGAATTAAAAAAAAAAAATAGATGAGCAGAGCTAGGAGATAAAAAGCCTCAAAAAGAACCAAATAGAAATTCTGGAGATAAAGAACACACAGCAAGAATTGAAAAATGAAATAGCAAGAATGGGAAATAGAATCCACCCAATGAAGAAAAGGATTAGTGATATCGAAGACAGAAATCTAGAAATAAATTAGAAGGAAGAAGAGAGAAGCCAAAGAATGATAAACAATAAAAGAGAAATACAAGAATTAGTTGATAGCATCAGGAAAGGAAACATAGAATAATGGGCATTATCAAATGTGAGGAATAGGAGCAAGGACTAGAAAGCATTTTCAGACAAGTAGTGGAGGACAATTTCCAAAATCTAAGGAATGAGCTGGAGCTTGGAATTCAAGAAGTCAACAGAACACCCAATTATCTCAACCCATAAAAACCTTCTTCAAGACACATCGTATTAAAATTGTCAAAAATCAAATACAAAGAATTCTCAAAGCAGCCAGAGAAAAAAAAAGATGGTAACCTATAAAGGAAAGCCCATTAGATTATGGTCAGACTTCTTGGCACAAACCTTACAAGGCAGAAAGGAATGGAACCAAATACTCAAACTATTAAATGAAAGGAACTACCAGTCAAGAATAATGTATGAAGCAAAGATCTTCTTTAGATATGAAGAAGAAATAAAGATCTTTCCAGACTTACAAAAATTGAGAGAATTCTCCACTACGAGGCCTGCATTACAGGAAATACTAAAAAGGGTCAGCTCGCCTAAAACAAAATGACAAAAAAAAAAAAATACATAATTTTGAGTAAAGTGACTATCAGGTAAATAGAAGCTGAGGAGTGCAACCCTTATTAAGAATGGGGCATTATAAGCTTAAATAATATGAACAGAATTCCTATAGCAAGATAGTAATGATCATTCAGCATACAAAAAGACGAATTTCAATAACAATGACTGAAAAGGAGAGGATTCAATGATCAAATTTGCAAACGGGAATGGAGATAAGTCACAAGCAGAAGAAAATGGATGACTATATATATA
>NW_011888844.1:9326021-9343570 GCF_000151845.1 Pteropus vampyrus | reverse complement strand
ACTATCATTTATATATTTGTAATGGTAACCACAAACAAAAGATTCAGAACTCTAGTATATAACATGAAACAAAACAAACAAACAAAAAATCAGAGAGAAAACTCAAAAAAACCAAACAAAATAAAGAAAATAGGAACACAAGAACAAAAAAGCAATGGAAACACCGAGCTACCAGAATGTAAAAGGTAAATTGGCTATAATAACTCTAAATGTAAATGAACTGAACTCACCAATAAAAAGACATAGAGTTGCAGAATGAATCAAAAAACAAAACAAAGCAAAGCAAAACAAAACGAAACCATATGCTGCCTCCAGGAGACACATCACAGCTCCAAAGAGAAATATACACTAAAAGTGAAAGGGTGGAAAATAATATTTCAAGCAAATGGCATTCAGATAAAAGTGAGAGTAGCGGTACTAATATCAGATGAAATAGACTTCAAAATAAAAAAGATAAAGACAGACACTTGAGGGACACTTCATAATCATATAGGGATTCATGCACCAAGAAGACATATTATTTATTAATATCTATGTTCCCAATCAGGGAACACAGAAATGTGTAAAGCAATTACTAATAAAACTAAAGGGAGAAGCATACCAAAACACTATCGTAGCTGGGGACCTAAATATCTCACTGTCAGATATGGACAGATCATCCAAACAGAAAATCAATAAGGAAATAACATCCTTAAATGTCACATTCGACCAACTGGACATAATCGACATTTACAGAGTCTTCCATCCTAAAACAGCTGCTTATACATTCTTCTCTAGTTCACATGGGACATTCTCAAGGATTGCCCACATACTGAGACATAGAGATAGCCTCAACAAATATAAGAGGTTGAAATCATACCAACTATGTTCTTTGATCATAATGCTTTGAAACTAGAGATCAGATGTAAAAAGAAAGCGGGAAGAACCACAAATCCATGGAGATTAAACAACATACTACTGAAGAATAACCGGTTCAGAGAAGAAATAAAAAGAGAGATCGCAAGGTACATAGAAACGAATGTTAATGATAGTACGACCCATCAAAATTCTTGTGACATGGCAAAAGCAGTCATAAGAGGAAAGTTCATATCATCAGAGGCCAATCTCCAAAAACAAGAATGAGTCTAAATAAACAATGTAACAGTTCATCTTAAAAAACTAGAAAAAAGGAACAAATGAAGCCTAAAGTCAGCAGAAGGAAATAATCAAATTTAAAGCAGAAATAAATGAAATTGAAAACAAACAAAAAACAATAGAAAAAATAAATACAACAAAGAGATGGTTCTTTGAGAAAGTTAATAAAATTGACAAACACCTGGCTAGACTCACTAAAGAAAAAAGAGAATGAACACAAGAAAACAAAATCAGGAATGAAAGAGGAGAAATGATGAAAGACACTGCAGAAATGCAAAGGATCATACAAGAATACTATGAAAAATATATAACACCAAATTTAATAACCTAGAAGAAATGGACTAGTACTTAGGAAAATACAAACTTCCTAGACTGAATCAAAAAGAATTGAAAAATCTAAATAGACCGATCAGCAGTATAGAATTTGAAACAATCATCAAAAACCTACCAAAAAGTAAAAGTCCAGGCAGGACCAGATGGCTTCACCAGTGAATTCTATGCAACATTTCAAAGAAGATTTAATACCTATTCTCAAACTCTTCCAAAAAATCAAAGAGGAGGCAATACTTCCCAACTCATTTTATGAGGCTAATATTACTCTGATACCAAATCCTGCTAAAGGAAACACACAGAAAAAAAGAAAACTACAGACCAATATCTCTCATGAACATAGATGCAAAAATCCGAAATAAGATGCTAGTGAACCGAATACAGCAACATATTAAAAAGATTATATACCATGATCAAGTGGGCTTCATCCCAAAGGCACAGGGATAGTTCAACATACATAAATCGATTAATGTGATACACCACATAAAGAAATTAAAAAATAAGAATCATATGATCATATCAATAGATGCATAAAAAGCCTTCAACAAGATATAGCATCCTTTAATGCTCAAAACACTTAACAAATTCGGCATAAAAGGAAAGGACCTTAATATAATAAAGGCCATATATGGCAAACCCTCTGTGAACATTATACTTAATGGTGAAAAACTAAAAACCCTCCCTGTAAGATCAGGAACAAGACATGGCTGTATAATCACTACTGTTATTCAGGATAACTTTTGAGTTCCTGATGAGTGCAATCAGGCAAGAGAAAGATATAAAAGGCATCCAAATAGAAAAAGAAGAAGTCAAACTGTCAATATTGCAGATGACATAATTCTCTATATAGAAATCTCTAAAGACTCTACAAGAACACTACTATAAATAATAAGCAAATACAATAAAGTTTCTGGAGACAAAATCAATGTTCAAAAATGCATAGCATTTTTATAATCTAATAATGAAGTATCAGAAAAAGAAGTGGGAGAAATAATCGTTTGCAATTGCAACAAAAAGAATAAAATACCTAGGAATAAATTTAATGAAGCATGTGAAGGACCTATGTAATGAAAACTGCAAGACCCTGTTGAAAGAAATCAAAGAAGATATAAAGAAATGGAATGATGTTCCATGTTCTTGGTTTGGAAGAATTAACATAGTTAAAATGACCATATTGCCTAAAACATTATACAGATTTTATGCTATTTCCATCAAAACCCCATTGGCATTTTTTAAAGAAATAAAACAAAAAATCATCAGATTTATATGGAAGCACAAAAGACCCCAAATTGCCAAAGCCATCCTGAGAAAAAAGAACGAGGCTGCAGGCATCACTCTGCCTGACTTCAAATTATACTACAAAGCAACAGTAAGCAAAACGGCATGGTGTTGGCAACAAAACGGACACACGGACCAGTGGAACAGAATCAAGAATCCAGAAGTAAACTCATATTTATATGAGCAAGTAATTTTTGACCAAAAGCCAAAAACATACAGTATAGAAAGGAAAGCCGCTTCAATAAATGATGCTGCAAAAATTGGAAAGCCACCTGCAAAAGTATGAAACTATAATGTTTTCTATCACCAGTCACTAAAATTAACTCAAAATAGATTAAGGACCTGAATATAAGACCTGAAACAGTAAAATGCATAAAAGAAAACATAGGAACTAAACTCAAGGACCTTGGACTTAACGAGGATTTTATGAATTTAACGTTGAAAGCAAGGGAATTGAAAGCTATACTAAATGAATGGGACTACATTAAACTAAAATCTCTGCTCAAGAAAATAAATCATCAACAAGGTAAAGAGAGAACCATCCAAATGGGAAAATATATTTGCAAGCAGTGCCTCCAATGGGGGCCTAATATCAAAAATATACTAAGAACTAATACAACTCAATAAAAATAAAACAAAACAAAACCAAGCAATCCAATCAAAAAATGGGCAGGGCATCTGAACAGACACTTCTCCCTAGAGGACATATAAATGGCCAACAGATATTTGAAAAGATGCTCAACATTGCTAACTATTAGAGAAATGCAAATGAAAACAACAATGAGATATCATTTCACATCTGTCAGAATAGCTATAATCAGCAGGAAAAGTAATAACAAATGCTGGAGAGGATGCAAAGAAAAACAAACCCTTATACACTGATGGTGGGACTACAAATTGGTACAGCTACTATGGAAAACAGGATGGAGGTTTTTCAAAAAACTAAGAATTGATCTATCATATGTCCAGCAATCCCTCTGCTGGGTAATTATCCCAAAGTCTTGAAAATCTGTAAACGAAAAGAAATTTGCACACCGATATTCATAGCAACATTATTTACAGTGGCCAGAAAAGCAACTGAAGTGTCCTATGATGGATTGGCTAAAGAAGCTTTGGTACTTATATACAATGTAATATTATTCAGCCATAAGAAGAGATGAAAAATGGCCATTTGCGACAACATTGATGAACCTCCTGATAATCATGCCAAGCGAAATAAGCCAGACAGAAAAAGTTGAAAATCACGTGATATCACTTACATGTGGGATATAAATCTAAAAGCAACAAATGAACAGGACAAACAAACAGACTCATGGACATGGACTATAGACTAGTGGTTACCAGAGGGTAAATTTTGGGGGAGAAGAGGGAAGGTAGACGGGGTAAAGGACGTCAAATATAGGGGGCTAGATTCATAGGGGGAAGGTGAAATGGGGAAAGGGGATCAAATATATGGTAGCTGAAGGAAACTGGACTTTGGGTGGTAAACACACAATAGAATATACAGATGTCAAATAAAATGTACAACTGAAAATTATATAATTGTATTAACCAATGTTACCTCAATAAACTTATTTTTTAAAAAGTTAAGAATAAGAAAAAATATATAGTGAGGTTATTTTTACACTTAGAATATATATATTTTTTATTTTTAAAACATTTACATACAAAAAGGTATATGATTTTGGTGTAAAGTTCTATGAGTTTTAATATACTCATACATTTGTGTAATCACAATTGACAAAATGATACAGAACAATTCTATTCACAATCACAAAATCTGATTATGCTGTGCCACTGTAATGAAACTCAGCCTTCATTTCTAAAAACTGACAATGCTCTATTTTTCATCTCTATATTTTTACCTTTTCCAGAATGTTTTAAAAATTAAATCATATATTATGTAATATTTTGAAACTGTCTTCTTCCATCTACTGTCATACATAATTATTCCATGTCATTGAATGTAGCAATAATTTCTCTTAATATTGCTCATTCGTATTCCATTGTATAGATGTACAACAATTTGTTCATGAATTCACCTGTTAAGGGACTTCTTGGTTGTTTTCACTTTTTGGAAGTAATGAATAAAAGTGGTTTCCACATTTATGTATATAGCATTAAGGTTATTTCCAGTTTGAGACAATTATGAATAATTCTGAGGCAAACATTCATGTACAGACATTTGTATGAACATAAGTTTTTTTTTTATTTTTCTATGGTAGATACATAGAAGTGGAATTTTTTAGTCATATGATAAGTGCATCTTTAAATATGTGAGAAATTTCTAAAGTGTTTATCAGAACAGTGGTATAATTTTGTTTCTGATCAGCAAAGTATGAGTTCCAGTTGTTTTGTATCTTTATTATTGTAGTTTTTTTTAGCTATTCTAATTGATGTGTATTGATATTTCATTATGATTTTAATGTGTAATTCTCTAATACCATACAACTGAGTATCTTTACGTATGTTTACCATCTGTATACTTTTTTGATTAAGTGTCTGTTTAGATCTTTTGTCCATTTCATAACTAGGCTATTTGTTTTCTTGTTGTTGAGTTTTGAAAGTTTTAAAAGTATTCTGGACACAAGTTCTTGGAGGTTATGTGATTTGGAAATATTTTCTCCCATTCTGTGGCTTATCTTCCATCTTTTAAGTGTTTTTTGTTTGTTTGTTTGTTTTTTGCAGAACAAGTTCTAAATTTTGATGACTTCCAAATTATCAACTTTTTTAATAGACTGTTTTAGTGTCACATTTAAGTATCATTTGCCTAACTCAAGGTCAAGAGGATTTTTTTTCTCTGTTTCCTGCTACGACTTTAACAATTTTATGCTTTCCACTTAATTCTACAATCCATTTTTAGATATTTTTTGTTTGAAGTGTGTGGTGTGTGTCTATGCACATTGTTTTCCTATGAATGTTCAGTTGTTCCAGAAACATTTTTTGAAAAGAATGCTCTTTTTTACTGATCTTTTTTTGCACCTTTTTAAAACTCAATTGACCATATTTGTATGGGTCTATTTCTTGGCTCTCTTTTCTATCCCATTGATCTGGTTTTCTATCTTGTGGCCAAGTAACACTATCTTGATCATTATAGTTTTATGATATGACTTATATCAAGTACTATGAACCTTCTCACTTTTTACTTCTTTTTCACATGTATCTATTTCTGTTCTAGTTCTATTGCCTTTATATAAATATAAGAATCAGCTTGTCTATATCTATCAAAACTCCCTGCTACAATTTTGATTGAGATTTTAGTAAATCTATAGATCAGTTAGAAAATAATTTGTACCTTAAATTTGATGACTATTTTTATTCATTAATACCATATCTCTATTTAAGTATTCTTTGACTTATTTTATCATCATTTCAAAGTTTTAAGCTTACAGATTTAGTATCTTTTGCTAGATTTATAGTAAAGTATTTCATTTTTGTAGTGTGATTATAAATTACACCATTTTATAAATCTGGGTATCTATTCATTGTTGCTATTATGTAAAACTAGGATTGATTTTTGTACATTGACCTTGTGTTCTGTGATCTTACTAAATGCACCTGTGGGTTCTAGAAGCTTTTTGAATGTTTCGTGGGATTTTCTATGTAGACAATCATGTAATCTTAGAATTTCTAGTTTTCCTTCTTTATTTTCAAGATGTAAGCCTTTTGTTTCTCTTTTTTCATTGCAATGCATAGGGCTTTCAGAGCTTTTGAATAGAAGTTTTGAGAGTAAAACTCTTGATGTGCTCTCAATCTTTTTAAAATAATTTTTTATTTTATAATTATAGTTGGAATATAATATTATATTAATTTCAGATGTACAACATAATGGTTAGACATTCATATAACTTATGAGGTGATTACCCCAGTAAATTTAGTACCCATCTGACACCATACATAGTTATTACAATATTAACTATATTTATGCTATATTTTACATCCACGTGACTATTTTGTAACTATCAATTTGTACTTCTTAATCCTTTCCACTCTTTCACCCAGCACTCAAAACTCCTCTAAATATTCTATGTATTTATGAGTTTGTTTCTGTTTTGTTTGTTTATAAGTGAAATCATATGGCATTTGTCTTTCTCTATCTGACTTTGTCCTTTCGGCATAATACCTTCTAGGTCAATCCATGTTGTTGCAGATGGCAAGACTTCATTAATTTTTAAACATTTTTATGGCTGAGTAATATTCCATTGTATATATGTACCACATATTCTTTATTCATTAATGCACTGATTGATGCCCAGGTTGCCTCCATAACTATGCTATTGCAAATAATGTTGCAACAAATATATAGATGCACATGTGCTTTCAAAGTAATATTTTGGATATCTTCGTTAAATGCACAGAAGTAGGATTACTGGGTCTTTCTTTGTTATAGCTTTTGTTTTAAAATCTATTTTGTCTGGTATAAATATTGCTACCCCAGATTTTTTTAATTTTCATTATCTATCTTTTTATATATCTTTATTTTCAGTCCGTGTGTGTCTTTTGATCTGAAATGAATCTCTTGTAGTCAACATACGTAAGGGTCTTGTTTTCTTGTCTATTCAGCCATCCTGTCTTTTCATTGGAGCTTTCAATTCTTTTTTATTTGAAATAATTGTTAATAGATATGTAGTTGTTACCATTTATAATTTATATTTTGGATATATATATATTTGTCTGTTTCTTGAAGTAGTCCCTATAACATTTCTTATAATGCCAGTTTTGTGGTGATGAACTCCTTTAGCTTTTTCTTGTCTGGAAAGATCTTTACCTGTCTTTTATTTCTAAGTGATAGTTTTTCTGGGTAAAGTAATCTTGGTTGGAGATCCTTGCTTTTCATCACTTTAAATATTTCATGCCAATCTCTACTGGCCTGCAAAGCTTCTGTTGAGAATCAGCTGACAGTCTTATGGAAACTCCCTTATATATAACTAGCTACCTTTCTTTTGCTGAATTTAAGAATTTCTCTTTGTCTTTAACCTTTGGCATTTTAATTATGCTGAACCTTGGTATATGCCTCTTCAGGTTCATCTTGTTTGGAACTCTCTGCATTTCCTGGGCTTGTATGTCTATTTCTTTCACAAGTTAGGGATGTTTTCAGCTATTATTTCTTCAAATAAATATTCAATTTCTTGCGCGCTCTCTTCTTCTGAAATCCCTATAATGCAAATGTTGGTATGCTTGATGTTGGACCAGAGGCCTCTTAAACTAGTCTGATTTTTTTGGATTCTTTTTTTTTTTTTTTTTTTTACTATTCTGATTGGGTGTTTTACACTACCTTGTCTTTACAATTACTGATCCAATCCTCTGCTTCATCTAACCTTCTATTGATTTCATCTAATGTATTCTTTATTTTTGTTATTGTATTTATTTCTGACTTTTTATGTTTTTCTTCTCTTTTTTAATGTTTTTAATATTTCTTATCTCTGTGTTGAAGTTCTCACTAAGATAATCTATTCTTCCTCTAAGTTTATTGAGCATTTTGAACTCTACATCTCGTAGATTGCTTGCCTCCATTTAGTTTGTTTTTTCTTTTCCTGGAATATTGTCCTGTTTTTTTTTATTTGTTTGTTTGTTTGTTTGTTTGTTTTTTCATTTGGAACAGGTTTCTTTGTTAACTTATTTTGGCTGCATCCCAGTGTTTGTTTCTATGTATTAGGTAGGTGTGCTACATCTCCAAGTCTTGACGTAATGGACTTATGTAGTAGTTTTCTTGTGGAGTCCAGTGGTACAGTCTTCCTGATCATCTGAGCTCAGTGCTCCTGGGGTGTCCCTTGTGTGAGTTTTGTGTGCTCGCCTATTGTAGTTGAGTCTTGATTGCTGTTGGCACATCAGTGGGTGGGATTGATCTTCAGGCTGACTGGCTGTGGGAACTGGTCATAAATTCAGCAGAGAAGCTGTTGTGTGGGAGCCGAACTCACAGAGCAGGATTTGTTTTAGAGGAGCTCAGATGCCTGCTAAGTCCACCCCTTGGGTGTGTCATTTGTGGTGCTAATTGAATGATGTTCTGGTGTGGTCTGAAACCAGCTACCAGGTGCATTGGTTCTGGGGCCTCTTGGGAGAGGATTCAACGGGATTCAAATTTAGCTGCTGCTTGTGTCTGTCTGGCTTGGGGCCACCTGTTGGAAACTACAAAGTGATCTTGAGTTGGTAGCTGACTGTGCTGAGCTTGGAGGCACCTGGGAGTGTTTATACTGTGAACTGAGGTGTACTACCACTAGTGCTGGACTTGTAGCCACTTTGTACTGGCCCAGGCTGGCCCCTTATGTGGATTAGCCTTTGAAAGAGGTTCTGGCTGGGTGTGTGAATCGGGTGGCTCGGGTCTCAGAGAATCATCAAGGTAAGGTGAGAGCAGTGTTAGCTAGGTTAATAGAGACTCAGACATGGCCCTGGCTTGGGCCTGTAGGCTGATTAGAGGAAGGGCTCAACAATGGAACAATGTTGTCCACCATCACTGCCTCCAAGCCCTTGCCCTGAGATTATACCATTCAGTTCCTCCTCATGTGGCCCTGGCAACTTTTGAGCTGCTATTCCTTCTCTGGAGCTTAAGTTGAATGTTAATGAATGAGTCTGTGCTCGGGCTCTTTAGAAGAATGCCTGGGACTCCAGTATCTTTTCATCTCACCCTGACTGAGTCCTTGCTGATATTCACAGCCAGTTGCTGTGAGGACTCCCCTTTCTGACACTGGTGCTCTAGAGTGGTGAGTCTCATGTGGGGTTAGACCCCTTTCTTTTTAGTGAGGACCTCTGCAGCTTAGATAGTCCTTAACTGCCACATGTGGATGTGGGACCAGCCCCTTTAGCGTCTCTTCCCCTCCTACCAATCTTGATGTGGCTTATTCTTTCCATTCTTAGGTATAGGAGTTCTGCTCAGCTAGTTTTTAATTGGTTCTCAAGGGTGGTTATTCTATACTTTAGTTGTAATTTTGATGTAGTCATGGAAAGAAGTGAATACTAATATTTGTTTAGCTTCCAGTGCTATTCTGCTCTGACCCACAGGTGCTCCACTCTAGGACTTGTCTAAGACTTGGGAAGTGGTTGGCTCTGTACGCCAGTTCTCAAAGCCTTTGGTCTCTTGATTCTAGTTACTTTTATCCATTTGCAATTTGAAAGCAAGCCCAGAACATCATACAGAGATTTAAAAGATCTCTTTCTCTCATTTTTTTTTACTCTCATAAAATTTCCCCATACTATCAGCTCTTAGAAGTCTCCTTTTGATGTTGTGACTGGAAAGTTGAGGCTTTATCCTCTTAATTGTCACACATTTTGAAAGAATATGTCTATCTATGAGAAAAGCAGCCAAAATATAGAATATCTAGGGCTTCCATTTCTACTGCTACCCAATTGCAGTTTTATTTCTGGGGCTCATCTCTGGTAGGTCTACAGAGATTGAGAAACAAAAACAAAACTCCTCTCATATAGGCCATTACTTCCTGGTTTTCTGACTTAAGACAGAATGTTTTTGTTGTTGATGATGTTCTTTTTGTGCCTATTATTGTTTGTCATTTTAGAACTGTCCAGGATCCAAAAATAGCAAAATTAAAACCACCAGGTTAATAAAATAGTGTTTAGTAAAACTTTATTTTGCATATAAAAACAGTTCACAAACTGGGAGCAGTGAAACCAATGGCAAAAAGAGGCTCAGAAGAATACTGATATAAAACAGCTAATACAGTAAAAAAGCAGAGGCTGTTTATTTTTCGGTTATAGAATCAGTTTTCCTAGTGATGGGAGATGGTTTAAAGTGACCACTTCATGCCAATTTGGTGACCAGCTTAAGTTTTGCTTATACTTTTTGGAGGCATTTTCAAGAAGCAGTCCATGTTAACTTTTGCTTGTTATGCAGAATAAGCTAAATTAAGTTTCACTTATGTGGCTTAATGGTTTTGCTTGCCCAAGAGATTTTCGCGTATAGTCTACATTTTTTTTATTTTACTTTAACAGGAGATATGTTAATGTAAGCTGGGATACATGAGAGGAAAAAAAATAAAACAAAACAATAAAATAAAAATAAAACATAACATAACAAAACAAAGAGAACTCAGGTAGCACCACCATATGATCATGCAAAATTTCATTTTCCTACTGAGTCTGCCCACTCTTACCTTATTTCTTCATTCATTTATTTATTCATTTATTTATTAATTTATTCATTCATTCATTCATTCATTTTAGAGATCTCTGATAGTTGCTATCAGAATTCTGTCCAGGGTTTTTAATTATAATCTGATCTCTATGAGAGATAAATTTGAGTGTGCTTACTCCATATTAATAAGAACCAGAAACTTAAGACACTGCATGCACCCCACACTGATTAATATATGCTTTTAAAAATTATTAAATTTGGTTTTAGAAACTAAATTATCATTCTTATAAATCAGTGAAAAAATTGGGAATGAATAATCATTATCACCACAATCTAGGTACTATCATTGCTAAAATTGAAAAGTATAGACAAATGAGCAAAAGTGCTGCTAAATGAAACTTTAACATTTTATTAAATCACAAATGTTTCTGTTAAATATATTTTTAAACTAAGACAAAAACAGCTGCATGAATGTCACTATTCACAGTGGTGTATTGTGACCTGTGTGTAATGGCATGAATGTTGGTTCAATGTATGTAATTGCCTAGAATAAAAAAAAAAAAAGCAAACAAACAAACAAAAAAAACAGAGATTGAAATAAAACTCATTCTCAGGAGAAACAAACAACAAAACTCTAATTGGTGAAAGAAAAAATAAATAAAAACACTAGTTGAATTGACTCTGAATTTCTACCGAATATATTAGGAGTTTATCTCAAGAAAAAATAAAAATATATTTTTAGTAGGAAAGACAAGCTAAAGTGAAACCCAGAAAGAGACTCATGGAATCTTGGTTATTAATTATTTCAAGGAAATATATCATTAAATATTGCTGTTTTATTAATCAAAGTCCAACCGAAATTTCACTTGGCAAAAATTGAGGAGCAGACTTTCTGATCAAGCCTGTGTGCTTTATCTAAAATCCTCAGGAAACAAACTGTAAGTGTAGAGTTCTGTTGTTTAATGGAATAACAATTAATGACGATTTTGTAAACCTTTATGGGGAAAGAAACAAATATATATTTGTCTCATTTTAGTTACAAATGACATCATGACATAGCATTTAACAACTGTGAAGCATTGAATCATATCATTTACAACCATTATTACAATTTCTAACTGACATTTTTAGTAGGCTTTACAAAACTAGTTATTATTCTGATTATAAATTGATATAACATTTGTACTTTTTACATCATATTTTATGTTGAATATTTTCCATGTTGTTCAAATTTCTAAAGATATCATTTTACTGCTTATCTTTTTGTCAGTGCGATGTATATCAAGTCGGTAATTGTTAAAACATTTTTACTTATTGCTTCTGCCATATTTGTTTTGGCTTATTTCCCTCAGGGACACTAATTAGCTATGGACTGAATCTGTGCTTTTTGTCATATTTTCTTTCATAAATTTTATTATTTTCCTCTGGATTCTAGGAAAGTATCTCTAGTTTGCACTATAAGTGAAATTATTATCATCATTTTCATTTTCTGAAGTGCTGATTCTTATCTTCAGCTGTGTCTGTTGTAGATTTTATTTCAGCTGTAGGTTTTAGTTTCTATAAAGCCTTACTTTATATAACATATTTTGTTTTCCTTTTCACTTGTCAAATTGTTAATAGTGGTCATAATTTTATTTATTTTATGGAGAACAGTACATTCAGTCTAATATTTTCTTATTTTCTATTATACATAATTTTTATAGTTTTATATTTTTTATAGTTTTTAATAGTTTTAGTTTTATATTTTTATTTTCTCTTTTGTTGAAATGTTTCTTTCTTCTTAATGTAACAAATTTTTTTTATAGATTCCATGTTGTTCTTTGTCATAATGTTTACTTATTCTTGAATAAGGTAAGTTGTATCTAGCATATTTACCAAACATATGCTTTCTTTATTGGGAGTGGTTTATATCATTTCATTCCTCTTTCTTGCTGGAATCTCTTCTCAGGGTTTAACTGAGATGCTAGTTTGACATGTATAACCTTATTCAAAGATTCAGTTTCTATTAGCTCAGTTAAACTCCAATGATATAAGCAGGACACTTCCCTGCTCCCTTTGTCCAATCTTGGGGCTATGCAGAGGTGTATATTTTCTTTTACTCCCTTGGTTAAATTCTCAGATTCATACTGGATGTGTGACTTCAGATGAGGCATTTAACCTTAACAACTATTCCTCATTCTCTGCCACATTATTGTGAAGTGTACCTTAGACACCATATCATTTCATCTGTAATTATTTTGATATGTATTTCTAAAATAAAAGGATTCTTTTAAAAAACTAAAATATCATACCTGAAACAATAATGCTTATAAATATTAACATGATTCAGTCAGTGTTCTCATTTATCTTATTGTATTATAATATTTAAAGATTTTTATATTTCATATTCATATGAGGTTGCCCAATTTTTATTCGTGATATGTATTTTAAGTTTTTAAAGAAATATTTAGATTCTCTCTTCATCTCTTTTCTTGCTCCATTCTTCATTCCATCTCTCTTAGTTTTTATTGTTTTACTGACATAACCAGGTTGTTTTTGCTGTTTAGTTTTCTAATGTCTAGTTATAGTCTTCTTGTTTTATTGTCTCTTATGTTTCTCTTTATTGTCTACTTCTTTTAAGTTAGTAGATTAGTTTTAAAAGCTGGACTACTCACACACCCACCATATGCAACTTTAGGGTTTTATTTTTTAAGGGGAAGGGCAAGACTACATCATAGGGGCATTACATGTATACAAACTGCTTCAAATAGTATTTGGTAATACTGACATGATGCAAGGTGTATGGAAAAGGCAGAATAAATGCTTGATTCTTTGTCTTTACTTATTTACAAGTATACAGACTTTCAAAATAATGAAGTGATACATAGCATTATCCACAGGTGATTGTTATGAACTAGACAATATCTGCTATATTTAAATCTCTTGAAATTATTAATATTATTGATACTTAAATGAGCTCCCCATCTTTGAGCAGTGGGAACTTTTCCAGATTGGCTTTTGAGTTCTTTTTTGATATCACTCTAATAGCTTTCGATAAATGCTATGTTTTCTGGGTGACAAGGTATTCCAGGCTCATCTTGTACATCTCATGACCAGAGTCAAAATATTTTAGAGTTTATGAAATATACCTATGCTATCTTCTCTTTATTTTGCTACCATAACTCAAAAATCTGCTGTCAGTCTTCCATTTTTTAATGACTTTAGAACTCCTTTCACAGTCTTCCTTTTAACCCTTTCTATGACATATTTTTAGGACTACAATATGTCATATTCATGACTCCTATAACATTTTTGCCACAAAGTTATTTTTTATTCTTAGTCCCAATTACTCTTATCATTCACTTCAGATCTAGCAGAGCTACATCTTAGATTTTTGTACCATTCAGTTACTTTCTTTCTTTAAGATGTTGAATCATTTTAAAAATTAATCTTCTAATATGTCACCAAATTTATGGTCTTTTTTGTTTCATTTCCCAGAGATTTTTCTAAGCTTTTCCCACATTTTAAAAATCTCCAATCTGTGTATTTTCCTCCAATATACTCCATTTTCTTCCCTGTCCTTGAAAAATGATTGGGTTTCTACATTTAGAGGACTGAATCTGTGTTTTTATTTTTCTTCCTATTTACTTCCTTCAGGACCAACTTTATCAATTAACTATTTTCCTGTAACTGTGAATTTGTTTAAGTTACTATTTTTTTTTTTCAGAACATTTATTTTGGTTCTATCACACTGTAATAGTCAGGCTTTTCTTCCACCTCACTGATTATTTCTCCTTTGATATCTACTTCTGCCTTCTAACTGTAATTATTAATCAACACTTTACGTTGACCAACTTCTCTTCTTTATATCCTCTACCTTTTACAGTTTTATCTAGGAGAGCAAGTATTTTATAGTGGTTAACAGAAGAGGCTTTGGATCCAGAGTACTTGAGCTGGAATGTTTGGTTTCCATTGTTTGCTATATGTGAAACATTGCTCTAGTTACTTATTTTCTTTTCTCCTGAGTTTTACCACTTGTTAAATAAAGATAATTATTACTAGCTCAAAGAGTTGTTTAAAGTTAAGATTATATATATTAATACATGTAAAGTACTTCAAACAGTGTGTTGAAACATAGTAAATAATAAGCTACTATTAAAGTATATACCTATGACTTCAACAAATATTATTAAGGTCCTACTATATGACAGCTGCTGTAATGAGAATTGTAAAAAAAAAAAAAAAAAGGAAGAAAGAAATTTTCCAGTTAAGATGACAGAGTAAGTAAATGATGTGCTTGCCTCCTCTCATGACCACATCGAAATTACAACCAAACTACAGAACACCCATCATTGAGACTTGCCAAAAGTCTAGATAAACAGAAGTTCAACAACTAAGGATATACAGAAGAAACCACCTCAAGTCTGGTAGGAGGGCCAAAAACACTGAATGGGCTGGTCCCACACACACATGTAGTCATTAAAAATCAAGGGAAATATCTTATCTGTGGAGGTTCCCCCTTTAGAAGTGAAGGATCCCAGAACCACATTAGGATCCCAAGCCCAGGATTCCAGTGGAGGAATGAGTTGTCCCCATGACTTCTGGCTGTGAAAACCAGATTGTGGCTGAGTGAGAGGGAGTTGGAGTTCCAAGTGTTCTTCCTAAAGGACCCACACATGGACTTACATGCTGACAGATTTACTCATTGTGAGCTCCAGCACTGGGGCAGCGGCATGGTGCATGACAAGGAGATCTGGGGAGAAATTGAGTTGTCTGGCATCAGGGCGAGGGCCGGAGGGGCAGCTTTCTCCCAGAAAGAAGTGGAGGCAGAATCCATCGTCTCATTGTTGAGCCTTCCCTACACTTGGCTTGCCGACACAGGCAGCCATCATATCTGAGTCTCTATCAAACTGGTTAACATTGGTCACTCCACCCAGTCGATTACCTGAGACTCTGCTCCACCCACCTTGTGGGCCAACGCAAGCCACTTCCAGTGGCTTTTCCATACAAATAGCCTGTCTTGGCTCATTCTGCGGACATTCCTAAAATCTCTCAAAGGTTCACAAACTCCAAATAAGCAGCAACTAGCCCTGATGTTTCCCGTTCCTCTTGCTGAGCAACCCCAAGCTCCGTACTAGCTGCAGCTGGGCTTAGTTCATGACTTGGGCTCTCAAGACACTTACAGGCCCAGTGTGGGTGGTGACCATCTGCAAATTGCTTTATGGCTCATGCCAGGTGATCCTGAGCATAATACAGGTTGCAGCTGAACGTGGCCTGTGTCAAGGCCAGCATATACAGTGGCTGGCTTTGGACTAATCCAAAGCACCATGGTTGGGGGAGAGACATACAAGAACTGCACATGCAAAGAACAGCCTGGGCAGGCACCAGAAGTTTGCTAAAGTGAATCCTGCTCTATAAGTTCAGCCCCTTCACAACAGCTCCTCCAATGTAGTCACTGGTTAGTCCTCACAACCAATCAAGTCATTGGTCAATCCCTCCCATTGACATGCAAAAAGCAACCAAAGCTTAACTACAACAGGGAGACATACACAACTTATAAAGAAACACACCTGGAACACCCAGCTCAGGTGACCAGGGAGACTGGGCCACTTGGCTCCACAGGATACCTACTACATAAGGCCACTCTACTAAGACCAAGAGACATAGTAGCCCCACTGAATACATAGAAACAAACACAGGGAGGCAGCCAAAATGGGGAAAAAAAGAAACATGTTCCAAATAAAAGAACAGAAGGAAGCTCCAGTAAAAGAACTAAACAAAATGGAAACAAATAATCTACCAGATGCAGAGTTCAAAACACTTGTTATAAGAATGCTCAATGACCGCAGTGAGAACTTCAATAAAGAGATAGGAAACATAATGAGGGTATACAAAATCATTAAAAAGAACTTCATTCTTAGAAATGAAAAATACATTAGTTGAAATTAATAGCAGATTAGATAAAGGAGAGAATCAAATCAGTGATCTGGAAGACACAGGAGCAAAACACACCTAATCAGAACAATGAGAAAAAAAGAATTAAAAATATTGAGAATAGTTTAAGGGGCCTCTAAGACAACATCAAGTATACAAACATTTGCATCATAGGAGTACCAGAATGAGAAGACAGAGAGAGCAAGGAATTGAAAACCTATTTGAAGAACCAATGACAGAAAACTTCCCTAGCATAGTGAAGGAAAAAGACATATAACCTCGGGATGTGCAGCAAGCCCCAAACAAATTCAACCCAAAGAGGCCCACAATAAGACATCAAAGTTAAAATTCCAAAGATTAAAGACAAAGAGAGAATCTTAAAAGCAACAAGATATTTAGTTAGATACTTACAAGGGGGCTCCCATAAGACCATCGGCTGATTTCTCAACAGCAACTTTGCAAGCCAGAAGGGATTGGCACGAAACACTTAAGGTGATGAAAAGTAAGGACCTATAACTGAGATTACTCTACTCAGCAAAGCTATCATTTAGAATCAAATAACAGATAAAAGGGCTTCTCAGACAAGAAAAAGCTAAAGAAACTCATCAACATTGAACCAATATTATAAGAAATGTTAGCGGGACTTATTTAAAAAGAAAAAAATATTAAAAATATCAATAATAAAATAGCAATAACTGCCTATTTATTATAAATGATTACTTTCAAAGTAAATAAATGTTCTAACTAAAAGACAGGGTGGCTGAATGGATAAGAAAACAAAATCCTTACATATGCTGCTTGCAAGAGACTC
>NW_011888844.1:9322627-9325526 GCF_000151845.1 Pteropus vampyrus | reverse complement strand
CGTACATATATACAACAGAATATTACTTAGGCATGCAAAATTAAAATCTTGCCATCCACAAAACATGAACAAATAGAGGGTATTGTGCTGAGTAGAGTAAGTCAGACAGAGAAAGACAAATGCCATATGATTTCACTTACATGTGGACTCTAAAGAACAAAATAAACAAACTAACAAAACAGAAACAAACTCATGTATACAGAGAACATTTTGGTGGTTTCCAGATGGGAGGGATTTTGGTGGAGGGGTGGCGGTCACTGAAAAGGTGGAAAAAATTAAGAAGTACAAATTGGTAGTTACAAAATAGTTACATGGATGTAAGTTACAACATAAAGAATATAGTAAATAATATTGTAATAACTATATATGATGTCAGATGAGTACTATATTTATCAAAGTGATCACTTCATTAGTTATATAAATGTTTAATCACTATGTTGTGTGCCTGAAACTAATATAGTATTGTATGTCAACTATAACTTAAAAATTAAAAAACAATGAAAAAAATGTGATGATGGTAATTTCATTAGTATTACAAATGATTGAAGAGTAAGAAACAACACAGAGAAAGAAAAACTATGCAGAGAGGGTAGAAAAAATTTCTCAGAAGATCTGATACCTGAACAGAAGTTTAAAGAACAAATGAGAATTTTCAGTTGAATGAGAGGATGAAAAATATTTCACAGTGAGTGTAGAGATTGTGGATGAGCACAGTATATTTAAACCGCTGAAGACAGCCTATTCTTATGGAGTCTGAAGAGGGATAGTGGAGAGACAGGAGGGAAGCCTAGTGAGATAGGCAGAGCCAGGCTATACTGTGCTTTTTTCATAATAAGACAATGAGCCTTGAATCTGTGTAAAAATGACTCACTAATTGTTGTCTTTAGTTTTGAACATGTTTTATTCTCACTTTTCAACTTCCTGTTTCAGGCCTTTAATCCTTCAAACTTGAAAAATTATATTAACTTGATAATCAATTGTACCCTGTTCAACACCACCCCCTACCAATCCAGCCCTCATTATTATTTGTTATGTTCATAAACATTCAAAATTTTCCCTCTAACTAACAAAGACGGTCCAAGCTCCATAATCTAACCTCAATCTATCTAATGTATTTTCCTTTATCTTTTATTTATAGCCTCTATTCAAGTCATTTTTTTTTCTAAAGACACTGTACTTTTACAATTTTACGCTATTCCTCATGCTCATCTCTCTACCTAGAATGATATTCTCTCAAATTCCCCTGGTAACAATCTCACCTATTCTTCAAGTTATATTTTTATAATTGTTGATTTTATCTACTGAATGTCATGGTTCTCCCAGATTCCATCTGCATTTATCAGGCTCCTTCTCTGTGCTATATACTGTATTAAATATGCCCATATAATATCTATTTAAATATTCACACAAATTATTTAAAGAGGAATTGTTGTCTCTCTTTAATATAAATTAAAACTGAGGATAAGAGAAGGTGAAGTTAAAAAAACTCACCCAAGTCGACACAATTATTAAATGGCAGAGTCAAGTCACCTCTGAGCTCAAAATGTAACATGTTACTAAATTTAAGGTATTCTTATGTTGTATCTAATTCTTTTTGGTATCTACCACATACAAAGCACATTAAGTAATACACATTTCTATTCAAGATGAATTATGGAATAAAAGTTTAAATTAACTAATGAATAAAATATAACTCCCCAATTTTATATGGTCTTGTTTTCTAATATCTAGAATAGGGAAGCAGACTTAGAGCCAGTAAACATTAGAGTCCCACCCACAGTTGAGCACAAATCACATTTTTTCTTTTAAAATTGTGAAAGCAAATTAAATGATATCTGAGAAGTATTTAAAACTTTTCATTTAAATGGTACTATATGCATTCAAAGATTTTTAAAAATCATTGTAGATATTAAACCTTTTGGAAAATTACTTAAATTTATTTTGAGAAGTCTTTACTGAGGAAATTAGTTTTATGATCTAGTGACAAGATATTGCATATGAGCCAATATTTAAATAGTCAGGCCCATTTACTGGACACAAGGGTACCATTGATATAAAAACTGCATTTAGTAACTACAATATTCTTAGAGTTATTGGCTATTATTTTCTAGAGTTCATAAAATTTCATTTGACCATTATTCAAGCCTAGTGTATAAGTATATGTGTTTAAATATGCTGGACCAGTAAATCAGAAAGTCTTTACCAGTTCTTTCTAATTTTACTCTCCTCCTTTTTAATTGAATCTCCTTTAAAGCTTAATCAATTGATTTAGCAAATTAAGACCAAACATTAAAAAGCAGAGTCAGTATTAAGCTAAAATAATTCTGATGCAGTTGAAGAATTAGTATGACTTTCAGAGACAGTCAAGTCAACTACCAAAAATATTTTAAGAAGCTAGAAAGGAAACCTTCATGCTCAAATGTTATAGGAAAAACCTCTATCATTGTTGTATGTATGATACACTTCGTTTTCCCCCATTTTAAACATGCTCCTTTATTTCACGCTCCAAAGGTTTATATGAAGCATGCTGAGTTTTTATAGTGATTAGGAAATTAATATTAGTCCTTTTACTTTTTAGCTCTCAGGATGTGTTTGAAGATCATTGAATTGTATATAAATTTTAATTGTTTTTCTCTCAATTGAAGAATAGATAAAAGTTACAGCAGCAGATCTACCTTATGAGTTCTGACCTATATTTCTTACTCCTTGTGAAATAAAATATTTGGTAATATGTTCTGAAAACTCAGTATGTGATTAGAAACTATATGAAAAGTGCTATGAGTGGTACATTTTGTTGAACTCTGACTCATAAGTGGACAGATTTATCATTAGAGGTCAAAAGAGTAAATGGATGAGAAAGATTGAATTATGACTCTGAATGGCTGAATAAAACTAGAAT
>NW_011888844.1:9311501-9321607 GCF_000151845.1 Pteropus vampyrus | reverse complement strand
ATCTGCATTTATCAGGCTCCTTCTCTGTGCTATATACTGTATTAAATATGCCCATATAATATCTATTTAAATATTCACACAAATTATTTAAAGAGGAATTGTTGTCTCTCTTTAATATAAATTAAAACTGAGGATAAGAGAAGGTGAAGTTAAAAAAACTCACCCAAGTCGACACAATTATTAAATGGCAGAGTCAAGTCACCTCTGAGCTCAAAATGTAACATGTTACTAAATTTAAGGTATTCTTATGTTGTATCTAATTCTTTTTGGTATCTACCACATACAAAGCACATTAAGTAATACACATTTCTATTCAAGATGAATTATGGAATAAAAGTTTAAATTAACTAATGAATAAAATATAACTCCCCAATTTTATATGGTCTTGTTTTCTAATATCTAGAATAGGGAAGCAGACTTAGAGCCAGTAAACATTAGAGTCCCACCCACAGTTGAGCACAAATCACATTTTTTCTTTTAAAATTGTGAAAGCAAATTAAATGATATCTGAGAAGTATTTAAAACTTTTCATTTAAATGGTACTATATGCATTCAAAGATTTTTAAAAATCATTGTAGATATTAAACCTTTTGGAAAATTACTTAAATTTATTTTGAGAAGTCTTTACTGAGGAAATTAGTTTTATGATCTAGTGACAAGATATTGCATATGAGCCAATATTTAAATAGTCAGGCCCATTTACTGGACACAAGGGTACCATTGATATAAAAACTGCATTTAGTAACTACAATATTCTTAGAGTTATTGGCTATTATTTTCTAGAGTTCATAAAATTTCATTTGACCATTATTCAAGCCTAGTGTATAAGTATATGTGTTTAAATATGCTGGACCAGTAAATCAGAAAGTCTTTACCAGTTCTTTCTAATTTTACTCTCCTCCTTTTTAATTGAATCTCCTTTAAAGCTTAATCAATTGATTTAGCAAATTAAGACCAAACATTAAAAAGCAGAGTCAGTATTAAGCTAAAATAATTCTGATGCAGTTGAAGAATTAGTATGACTTTCAGAGACAGTCAAGTCAACTACCAAAAATATTTTAAGAAGCTAGAAAGGAAACCTTCATGCTCAAATGTTATAGGAAAAACCTCTATCATTGTTGTATGTATGATACACTTCGTTTTCCCCCATTTTAAACATGCTCCTTTATTTCACGCTCCAAAGGTTTATATGAAGCATGCTGAGTTTTTATAGTGATTAGGAAATTAATATTAGTCCTTTTACTTTTTAGCTCTCAGGATGTGTTTGAAGATCATTGAATTGTATATAAATTTTAATTGTTTTTCTCTCAATTGAAGAATAGATAAAAGTTACAGCAGCAGATCTACCTTATGAGTTCTGACCTATATTTCTTACTCCTTGTGAAATAAAATATTTGGTAATATGTTCTGAAAACTCAGTATGTGATTAGAAACTATATGAAAAGTGCTATGAGTGGTACATTTTGTTGAACTCTGACTCATAAGTGGACAGATTTATCATTAGAGGTCAAAAGAGTAAATGGATGAGAAAGATTGAATTATGACTCTGAATGGCTGAATAAAACTAGAATAAAAGAGAAATAATGGACTAATCAAATGGAATGTGAAGATATATTAAAAGTGAAAGTTAAAACTTTGGAAAAAGTTCTTTGACCTAGTTCAAGTCACTTAAACCTTCTGAAACACTGTTTGCTCATCTGTGGGATAATAATTATTGTATCACAAAGATTTGAGCATTAAATATGAATGTTGGATTTAAATAATGACAAAAACATCTGCTTTTTAATTTTGGAAATGATGTACAGTGTATTTTAAAACCTTTTATAACAACATATTTTGTTATGGTCAAGTTTATTTAAATAGTTCATTTATACTTATTTCTTAGGCAATTATTTCAATAATAGAGTTAGTTCTATAAATCCTAGCCTACACATTACATATGTAATACTTTATAAAATATAAATATTGGTAATCTCAGGACCCCTTGTGAAGATTAAATAAGATAATCAAATTAAAGAGTTAAGAACAATATCAGGCAAATGCAAGTCATTAATTATTAACTATTAATGTTACCTCTTTCTTCAGGTTGATGTGAATTATTATTATTAAACTGTAGGTCATAATTGCTATTTGAAATACATTTAAATGATAATAGTTTTAAAATATTATAATACATAAGTTAATCAGATATTTCCCCGTGGCTTTATCTAAAATTGAACTATACAGGTTATAAACCATTTTGTCAGAGTGAAGTAAGGAAGTTAAGCGTTATAAGTTTAGTGAGGTTTTCTTTCTTATCATTTTATATTTGTACCACTGGTGTACTTTGTACTTTTTACTGTGGTAAAACAGTGGCTATAGAGCAGAAGGTATCAACTATGGTACCATTAATTTTATGTCTTTGAACATGTCATTTGTCTTTTCTAAAGTTTGGTTAACTTCTAAAAATTAAGACATTCATAACTTCATTAGGCTACTATAAGGATGAAAAGAGAGAGTGATTGTAAATGTGCTTTGTAAAAAGAAAGGTTTTATCAAAACAACTGACAATGTACTTAATATAATTTTGATCAATATATACTTCTTTAAGCATAGGGGATCACTTTATAGTCTTAAAGTTGATGCTAAACTAACTCTGTGATTCGAAGCATGCAGTGCAGAGTTTCAGAATGTATGCCACGGAGCCAAGACAAATAAATGAGACAGAATAATTTTTTTTTCAAAAAGTGGTCTGAGTCAATTGTACACGCACGCACACACACACACACACACACACACACACACGAAGTTAGAGTCCTTAATTCCATATACAAAAGTAAACTCAAAATGAATCTGATCAAAGACATAAATGTAAGGGCAAACACGATAAAACTTTTAGAAAAAAGCATAGGTATAAATCTTCATAACCTTCTATTAGAAAATTGTTTCACAAATATGACACCAAAAACACAAGCTATAAAAGAAGATGGAAACTGTACAGCATAATTTTTTTTCTTCAAAGAGCACCATCAAAACAAAAATAAAAAAGAAAAAGACAGCTCACAAAATGGGAGAAAAATTTTGTAAGCCATATATTTGATAATAAAGTTGTATCTGAAATATATTTAAAAAAACCTCTTAAAACTTAATGACAAAATGACAACCCAATTAAAAATGAAAAAATGACTTGAATAGACATTTCTGAATAGAAGATACGTACATGACCAATAAAAACAAGTGAAGATACTCAACATCATTAGCTATTAAGGAAATTAAAATCAAAGCAAAGATTATATACCACTTCACATACAATATGATGGCTAGAAGAAATGTCAAATAATAACAAGTGCTGGTGAAGACGTAGAGAAATCATAACCCTCATACACTGCAGATAATGTAAAATAGTACAGTTGCTTTAGAAAACAATTTAGCAGTTCCTCAACTACTTAAACGTAGAATTACCATATGGCATAGCAATTCTACTTCACCTAGAGAATTTAAAGTCTACACAAAACATGTACATGGATGTTCTTAAAACATTATTTGAAGTAGTCAAAAAGTGGAAACAATATGAATGTTCAGCAACTGATAAATAGAATGTTATATATGAATATGATAGATAAAATGTGGTATGTTCATATAATGAAATATTATTTGACAATAAAAGTAAATGGAGAGACATAGCAGAGTGAGAGACGTCCCAGATATCTTCCCTTGAAACAACAATAAACTCAACACCTAAAACTCAAATGAAAACACCCAAACTACACACCAGCATGTCTGAGCATGGAGTCTTCAAATAAGAGCTAACAAAGGTCAGAACCCCAGGTGTTAGGCAGTGGACTGGGAGAAACAAAGAAGCTGCCTCTCACAACCAGACCGCCCTGCAAGAGGAGAGTGAGGGGTGAACGTGTGTCATGTTCTCTGAACAGCCCTGCCTGGGAAAGCTAAGAACTCCACAGGACCTGCAGCAGTACCCAGATGTCAGGGCAGAAAGCAGAGAAGTGGGGACGGCAGAGAAGCAGAGATGGCAGAGAAACAACTGTCGATTGTTTCCAGCCATGGCTGCAAAATGAGAGGATGAGGCTCAGCCCTGATCCCTCAACGCAGAGGGCCTCTCCCCTGACATCCTCCAAGAGACCAAAAATAGCAGAGCCACAAGGGCATCTGAGCAAATGCTACCGAAACAGAACAACACAGACAGAGACTGAGACTGAGGGTAGCCAGTGTGATTAAATATCTATAAGAAAAAAAAGAGGCATTATTAAGACTTTATATAAAGACTGGTTCAAAAGGCTTAGACGCCACCTACTGGAAAGCAAAAGAAAAATGCCATTTTCTGCGACAGGCTAGAGACCTTTATATAATAAATCTTTCTGGGGGGGAAAAAAAAAAGCAGAATACACTTTCATTAATGCCTAAGCACAGAAACACAGAAATAGTACATTAAACACCATGAACCGCCGTGGTGACAAGACATCTCAGAAAGAAAGAGAAAAATCTCTAGAAAATAAGCTAACAGACATGGAAATATGCGACTTAAATGACAAAGATTTGAGGATGGTACTTATGAAAAAACTCAATGAAATCTAAAAAAATTCATATCAATAATTTCAGGATTTGCAAAACAATGTACATGAGCATAATGAGTTATTTAACATGGAAATTCGAACACTAAACAAAACAAAACAAAACAGAATAGATCTTCTGGAGCTAAAAAAGGAAACACTGCAAGAGTTGAAAAATAAAATCACAACCTTGGGAAATAGAGCCAACCAATGGAGGGAAGGATCAGTGATATATAAGACAAATCCAGAAATAAATCAGAAGGAAGAAGAGAGAAACTGAAGAATGAAAAATAATAAAAGAGAAATATAAGAACTAGCTGACAACATCAGGAAAGAAAACAAGAATAATGGGCATTATTGAAGGTGAGGAAAAAGAGCAGGGATTAGAAAACATTTTGAGACAAATAGTTGATGAGAATTTTCCAAATCTAAGGAATGAGCTGTAGATTGGAATTCAAGAAGTGAACAGAACACCCAATTACCTCAACCCAAAAAGGCCTTCTCCTAGACACATTGTATTAAAGTTATCAAAAATCAATGAAAGAAATAATCCTCAGGAAAGAAAGAGAGAAGAAAACGGTAACCTACAAAAAAGTCCATCAGACTATCATTAGATATCTCAGCCAGAAAAGCCAGAAAAGAATGGAATCAAATATTCAAATTATTAAATGAAAGGGACTACCAGCTAAGAATAATGTGTCCAGCAAAGCTCACCTTTAGTTATGAAGGAGAAATAAAGACCTTTCCAGACATATAAAAATTGAGGGAATTCTCCACTATGAGGCCTGCATTACAAGAAATACTGAAAGGGGTCAGGTCACCTAAAACAAAAAGACAAAAAAAACAACAACAACAACAAAAAACCCATAATTAGGAATAAGGTGATAATCAGGCTCATAAAAGCAGAGTGTAACCCTTACTAAGAACAGGGCATTATAAGCTTAAACAATAAGAAAATATCTGCAATAGCAAGATAGTAATTTAAGTTCAGCATACATAGGGACCAATTAAGGCAACAATGACTGAAAAAGGTAGGATTCAAAGATCCAGTTCGCAAAGGCGAACCCTATGGAGCAAGATTTACTCTCTAGTGTTCAGGTGCTTGCTCAATCTGCCCTTTGGGTGTGTCTTTTTCCGACGCATCTCTGAGTGGTGCTCTGGCTTTAATCAAAATTGGACCCTGGATGTGGCAACCCAAGGAACTCCTGGGAGGGGCCTTGCTTCAGGCCAAGTTCAACTGTAGCCTATGCACTGTCTAAGTCCACTTGGCAAAGAGTCACCTTGTAATCCCCAGATGGCTATCACCATAGTGGGTTTAGAGGTGCCTCCAGAGGCTAATACAGGAACTGAGGCTGGCTAGTGCCACCTTGCATTTGCTTAACAACAGATACGAGCCAAGCTGAGAGGCCAGTTGCTGCTTCTTTGGGTTTTGTGAACCTTTGAGGGGTTTTAGAACAGTCCACAGAATGAGACAAGACAGGCCATTTGTATGGAGTAAACCACTGGAGGCATCTTGGGTTGGCCTGCTATTTGGGAGGAGCAGGTTCTCAGGGAATCAACTGGGTGGTGGAACATGTGTAGCCAAGTTAATGAAGACTCAAATATGGTGGCTGCCTGGTCCACGTGCTGGGATGGGTGAGGACTCAACAAAAGAACAATGGATTCTACCTGCACTTCTCTTCAGGTGAAAGCATCCCCCCAGCTTTCACCCTGAAGCTAGGCAATTCACTTCTTTCCAACATGTCCCCGGTATCTTTTGAGCTGCTGTCCCAGAACTGAAGCTCAGAACGAAGGAATTTGCCACTGGGTAAGTTCATTCATGGACCATTTAAGAAGAATGTCTGTGAATCCTGCACCCTTCTGTCTCACTCTTCCACAATCTCCACTGGCTTTTACAGACAGAGGTTGTGGGGACTGCTTTTCCTGGCACTGCAACCCTGGGCTGGGGAGCCTAGTGTGGAGCCAGGACCCCTCGCTCATTCAGGGGTACCTCCACAGCCAAGCTATCCCTCCTAATTCTCATCTGCCATATGCGTTTGTGGAACCAATCCATTTCATGTCTCTGCTTTTCCGACCAATCTCAATGTGGTCTCTTTTGTATGTTCCCAGTTGTAGGACTTCTGTTCAGCCAATTCTCAGGTCATATCAATGATTGTTATTGCGTAGTTTTATAGTAATTTTGATGTGTCGTGAGAGAAGGTGAGCGCGGTGTCTACCTTCTACACCATCTTGACTATAAGTCTAGTAATGTCTTATCTTTGTTGAAGTGCCATTTAAAAGTATAAATCAACAGTTTAAGTGTTCATAGCCTGACCTATTAATCATATTTCTGAAAATTAATTTTATAAATGTGCTTTAGTACACATTAGTTGTGATCAGCTGATTCATAAAACTTTGATTGAAATAGATAATATTTCAAATTGTGAGATTAAACATATTTCCATGGTCACATTTAAAAAAAGATTTTAAAACTCTAATAAAAACACAGATTCATATAAATATAAATTTAAAAGAGGACCAATGCTCTTTACTTCCATAGTATAAAAGTAAGCATGATCTGTGTAACATTCTACTATTTAAAAACAGTGATTACACTGAATATTTCTCAAGCTGAGTAGACAAAAGTGCAATTCACAAATTGTACTCTACTCATGTTTGTAGAAACATGTGGTAGAAAATTTCCATGGAAAGTAAACCTGTGCTAATAGACCTAACTTAGAATTTTAAGGAAATGTTTTCTTTTTTGTTTTTAGAACAGAATAATGCTTCCAAAGTTAATTATTATGTTTTAAAGATAATAATTATGGCCCTGGAAACAAATACTATGAAGTTAATTGTATGATATTATTATTGCATTATTTTTTCACTACTACTGGTCCAGATCATATTTTGAAAGACAAACACAAGCATATGTATTCCATATCAAAATGCCTACAACTAGCATCATTTAGGTTTAGTAAAACATCTTGTTACTTATTTAAAACACTAAGACACAGTAAATGGATTGGGAAACTTGAGCAGACTTCAACTCATCAGGCATAAATTATAACTTGTATAAGGAAAAACTTAAATGTATACACAAATAGTCAAAATGTTCTAATTATAAACAATTTTGAAATAGTAACATATAAACTGCTTCAAAAGATTTAAGAGTTTAAAGTTATTTACATCTGTGAGCCAATGAAATTTTTACAGATGAAAACTTAATTTACTTTTAAAAGTACAGAAAATACTAATTTTTAGCTACAAAAAATGAATAGAGTTATTAAAATAATAAAACTGAGTATATGATTTGAGAAAATAGTTGAGTCTGAATGTCTGACAAAACAAAAAGACTAAATCAAGAACTTAAAAATGGGTGACGTCAAAAGCATGGTGGCATGAGGGATTTCCCCTGATTTGTAAACTTGAAATTACAACAAGCTGAACATCTACAATCCCACAGATAATACCCAATCTGCACTAAAGCATGTCTGAGTGTTCTGTGCATCAGAACATCTGAAAGTGGGTGAGTTGCATGAGCAGAGATGGGAAAGGAAGCCGGTTCTGTGGATTGCAGCCTGAAGCTCCCTGCAGGACAAGGAGAAGGGGGAAATTAAGTGGTGTGGTTTTTTTTGACTCTTTGAAACCTCAAACAGTCCTGCCTAAGTGATTAGCATATTTCACATGGCAGAGCCCAGTGATCAGTGTGGAGAGCAGGACAGAAACCGAGTACAGATGATTGAAGTCTTTGTCTTAGCAATTGCCATTACCAGGCAGAAAAGGTGAGTCACAGAATCTAGCTGCCTCCCCGAACCACCCAAGAGTGCAACCTCCCCACACCCCCTATACCTTCCCAGAGCTAGCAGCAACCCCCAGGGAAATCTACACAACCGGTACAAAAATATACATTGCGGCCAGTTCCAGTGATAGCAGAAAAGATATAGAAGTAATGCAGCTGAAGCTCGAGGGTCAGCATTACCAAAAGGAAAACAACCACATACACCACTGGACTCTCACAGTCCACATGACCCCCAGATGGTCAGGCTGATTCAGAAGGAAGCAGCTGAGCATTGCATCTGACAATTGGAGCAGTACTGGGACTTTAAGGTCCTTTCAGAGGCTCCATCCCCCTTTGCCCTTCACATTTTCCCTAAAAAGTGAAGCCCTGGGAACAAGGCAACCTGGTCACAGAGAAGACATGCACCTGCCCAGAGAATAAAAAGCATTTTCTACCTCAAAGCAGATTTACAAGAGTCTTGGCTAGTGCAGGAGGCTTGGGCACCACCTACTGGAAAACAAAAGAAAAATCTCTTCTTATCAAACTACAAAGATATCACTATATATTAATTTTATTTTTTTTAAATAAAAAGTAGAGTACATTCCCATTAATACATAAGCAGATAATTAGTCTATCAAACACCATAAACAACCAGGAGACAAAGAAGACAAAAAGAAAATAAAAGATCCCCAGAATAATTTTAAAGATTTAGAAATATGTGATTTAAATGACAGAGAATTTAAGATTGTGCTTCTGAAATAACTCAATGATATACAAAAAAAAAAAAAAAAATCTGATAGTACAAAAAACTTAGAAATGAAATCAATGAACAATAAGAATATTTTACTAAGGAGACAAACTCTAAAAAAACCCAAATATAACTTCTTGGAATAAAAAACTCATTAATATAGATGAAGAATAAAATAACAAACTTAAAAAATATAGCTAATCAGATGGAGAAAAGGATTAGTGATATCGAAGACAGAAATCCGGAAATGATGCAGATAGAAGAAGACAGAAACTTAGACTAGAAAAAATTAAAGAACTCTATAAGAACTATCTGACACCATCAAGAAAAGTAACATCAGAAAATGGATATACCAGAAGGAGAAGAGAGGGAGAAGGGAACAAAAAGCATATTCAAACAAAATGTCGATGAGAATTTCCCAAATCTATGGAAAAACCTAAATATTTGAATCCAAGAAGCAAACAGAACATCCAACAATTTCAACCCAAAAAGGCCTCCTCAAAGACACATTATGTTAAAATTATCAAAAATTAATGATAAGGAAAGAATTCTCAAGGCAGACAAGGGCAAAAAAAAAAAAACAAAACAGTAACTTATAAGGAAAACCCATTAGATTATCATTGGATTTTCAGCACAAACTTTACAAGTTAGGAGAGAGTGGAATCAAATATTCAAACTACTGAAAAAGAGAAATTACCGGCCAAGAATACTATATCCAACAAAATTCTCCTTTAATAAAGGAGAAATAAAGACCTTTACATACATACAAAAGCTGAAGGAGTTTTCCACCACAAATCCTGCATTACAGAATACTGAAGCAGGTCATTCTACCTGAAACAAAAGGGAAAATAAATACATATCTATGAGTAAGATGACTAACAAGCAGACAGAAACAGGAAGGTGCAACTGTTATTAATAACAGCATATTATAAGATGAAATATTGCATAATGGTTAAAGAGAAAAAAATCTAAAAAGAGAAGACAATAACTATTGCAACCTAGAAATAAAAGCACAGCATGAATAAGGATAATTTGTGGGGAAAAAAAAAAA
>NW_011888844.1:9306761-9311396 GCF_000151845.1 Pteropus vampyrus | reverse complement strand
TTTCTTTATATAAACTTAATGGTAACCATCCAAAAAAAACATCCAGAAGTGAGACACATAAAATATGAAGGAACAGAGAAAGAACCCATAGAACACAACTAAATTAAAATAGCAGACATAAACATAAGGACAAAGAAACAATGGAGATATTAAGCTACCAGAAAACAAAAGATAAAATGGCTATAGAGAAACTTCATATTCAATAATCACCTTAAATGTAAATTCAATAAACACAACCAATAAAAAGGCACAGAGTAGTTGGCTGTATCAAAAAACAAAACCCAACTATATGCTGCTTTCAAGAGACACATCTCAGTTGCAATAACAAATACAGACTCAAAGTGATAGGATGGAAAATGATACTGCAAGCAAATGGCATACAGAGAAAAGCGGATATAGCCATACATATATCTGATGAAATAGACTTTGAGATAAAAAAAAGTAATGAGAGTTAATGATAGACACTTCATAATAATTAAAGACACCATATATCAAGAAGATATAACGCATAAATATATATGCTCCCAATTGGGGAGCACCAAAATACATAAAGCAACTACTATCAAAACTAGAGGGAGAAATCGACAAAAACAATTATAGCAGGAGATCTAAATACCCCATTGTGAGCTATAAATAGAACATCCAAACAGAAAATCAATAAGGAAGTATCAACCTTCAATGACACATTAGACCAACTGGACATAACTGACATTTACAGGGTGTTTCTTCCAAAAACATCAGATTATACATTCTTCTCTAGGGCGCATGCAACATTCTCAAGGATAGACCATATGCTGAGACACAAAACAAGCGTTAACAAATTTAAGATTGAAATCATACCAAACATATTATCTGACCATGTTCTCAACTTTGCTTTGAAAGTGGAGATCAACTGTAAAAAGAATGTGAGAAGAACTACAAGTATGTGGAAAATAAACATCCCGATACTAAAGAATGATTGGATCAAAGAAGACATAAAAGGAGAGATCAAAAGATACGTAGAAAAAAAATGAAAAAACATATCAAAACTTTGGGGACACAGCAAAAGCAGTAATAAGAAGAAAGTTTATATCATTACAGGCTTATCTCAAGAAAGAAGAAAGATCCCAAATAAACTACCTAGCATTATATCTTTAAAAACTAGGAAAAAAGAAAAAAAATGAATCTCAAAGTCAGCAGAAGAAAGGAAATAATAAAAATTAAGGCAGAATTAAATGAAACTGAGAACAAAAAGAACCAGAAAAAATTAACGTAACGAAGAGTTATTTCTTTAAAAATGTCAATAAAATTGTGAGCCCCTGTCTAGACTTGCTAAGGAAAAAAGGAAAAACACTAATAAACAAAATCAGAAATGAAAGAGAAGGTAAGTTGGATACCATTAAAATACAAAGGATCACGCAAGCATACTCTGAAAGATTATATGCCATCAAATTCAATAACTTAGAAGAAATGGACAAATTCATAGAAATATAAAACCTCACTGGACTGAATCACAAAGAACTGGAAAATTTAAAGAGACCTGTCAACACTAAGGAAATTGAACAAATCATCAAAACCTCCCCAAAAGTAAATCTAGAACCAGATGACTTCACTAGTGAATTCTACCAAACATTCAAAGAATATTAATACCTGTCCTTCTCAAACTCTTCCAAAAACTGAATAGAGAAATACCTTCTAACTCATTTTACGAGGTCAAAATTACCCTGATACCAAAACCTGGTAAGAATAACAACAACAACAACAAATAAATAAAAAAGAAAAGAAAAAAGAAAGCTATAGACCAATATCTCTTATAAATACAGATGCAAAACTCATAAACAAAATACTGGCAAATTGAATAAAATGATACATTACAAAAATTATACATCATGCTCAAATGAGGTTGATTTCAAGGGCACAAAGATGATTCAACACATGCAAATAGATAAATGTGATACACCACATAAACAAAATAAGGGATAAAACTCATATAATTACATCAATTGATGAAGAAAAAGCATTTGAAAAGATACAACATTATTTTTAATTAAAACGCTTTATAAAATGGTTATAAAAGGGAATTTCCTCAACATATTAAAGGCCATATACTAAAAACCTTCAATGAATATCATACTTAATGGTGAGAAACTGAAAGTTTTTACTCTAAGATCAGGAACAGAACAAAGATGCTCGTTCTCATTGTTCTGATTTTATTTAGAACTGAAAGTCTTAGAGCTATCAGGAAAGAGAAAAAATAAATGGCATCCAAATTGGAAATGATAAGGTCAAATCATCACTTTTTGCAGACAACGCAATTTCTTATATCGAAAAGTATAAAGACTCCATCCCCCCAAAAACTACTAGAAACAATAAATAAATACAGTAATTTCAAAATATAAAATCAATGTACAGAAGTCCATTGTGTTTTTTATACTAACAGTAAAATTTTAGAAAAAGAAATAAAAAAAATTTCTTTTGCAATTGCAACAAAAAGAATAAAATGCCTAAGAATAAACTTACCAAAGCATGTGAATGACCTATACACTGAAAACTATAAGATATTATTAAAAAAAAAAATGAAGAAAACATAAAGAAATGGAAAGATATTCTGTTCATGAATTGAAATAAACAACATAGTTAAAATGGCCATATTACCCAAACTAATAAACATATTGAATGAAATTCCCATCAAAATTCCAATGGCACTTTTTAAAGAAAAAGAACAAAAAATCATCACATTTGTATAAAATCACAAAAGACCTTGAATAGCCAAAGTGATTCTGAGAAAAAAGAGCAAGGCCGGAAGTACCACACTCCCTGAATTTAAATTATACTACAAAGTGTGAATAATCAAAACAGCCTAGTATTGGCAGAAATAGGCTCACAGACAGATGGAACACAATTTAGAGCCTAGAAATTAACACTTACATATGGCAAATAATTTTTGACAAAGAATCCAAAAATATACAATGGAGAAAGGAAAGCTTTTTCAATAGATGGTTCTGGGAAAATTGGAAAGCCACATTCAAAAGAAAGAAACTAGATTGCTGTTACCGTACACAGAATTTAACTTAAAATGAAACAAAGACCTAAATATAAGTCCTGAAACAATATATTGCATAGATGAAAACATAGGTACTAAACTCATAATCTTTGGATTACGGAGGACTTTATGAATTTGACCTCAAAGGCAAGGGAAGTATAAGCAAAAATAGAGAAATGGGACTACATTAAACTAAAGCTTCTGCACAACAAAAGAAACCATCAGCAAGACAAAGAGGCAACCAACTGAATGATTGAGCTAATATCCAAAATATACAAAGTACTTATACAACTCAACAACAAGAACAACAACAAATATGATCCAGTGAAAAAAATGGGCAGAAGTCCTAAACAGATATTTCTCCCAAGAAGACATACAAATGGCCATCAGACATATGAAAAGATGCTCAAATTCACTAGCTATCAGGAAAGTGCAAATCAAAATCACAATGAGATATTATCTCATACCTGTTAGAATGGCTATCATCAACAGGACAAGTAATAACAGGTGTTGGAGAGGTTTTGGGGAAAAAGAACCCTCATACATTGCTGGTGGAAATGTAAATTGGTACAGCCAGTATGGAAAACAGTATGGAGTTTCCTCAAAATATTAAGAATAGAATTACTATATGATCCAACATACCCTCTTTTGAGTATCTTCCTGAGAAACTTGAAAACAGTTATCCGTAAAGACATATGCAACCTAATGTTTATTGCAGCATTATTCATGGTGTCCAAGTCATGGAAATAATCAGTATCCTTAGATAGACGATTGCATCAAGAAGATGTGGTACAAATATACAAAGGAATACTACTCACCTATAAGAGAAGATAAAGTACTGGCATTTGCGACAACATGGATGGATCTTGATGTTATTATGCTAAGTGAAGCAAGTCAGACAGGAAAAGTTGAGAACCATATGATTTCACTTGTATGTGAGATATAAAACTGAAAGTAACAAACAAACAAGACAAAAAAAAAACTCATAGAAGCAGAAAACAATTTAGCGGAAAACAGGATGCAGGAGGTAGGTAAGGGTCCAAGGGGTCAAATATATGGTGACAGAAAAAAAATACGATTTTGGGTGGTGAACACACAATGCATTATACATATGACATATTATGGAATTGTCCACTTGATACCTGTATAATTTTATTAACCAATGTAACCACAATAAATTGAGTAAAAAAGAAACATTGATTATTTGTTAAGTAAATTTGTCTATCAAAATATGAAAAGTGAATTATTTATCAGACTTTATTTTAACTGTGCAATTTAACACAAATAATATAAATTATTGGAAACAGGAAGCTGTATTAGAAAGGGAGAGAGTGGACCTAAGTACAATTGGTTAACATAAAGTCTCAAAAACAAAAAATTCTCTGAACAAGCTGTTAACTTATTAAAATCTGGCTCCTTTGTTGTGTTGTTTAGCATGGTAAATATGGCAACAAATTCACAATGATTCTTATATTTAGTTCAAAAGTAGTTTAATTATTGTACATTGTCCAGTTGAAATACAATTAACTAAAAAAAAGTTCACAAGAAAATGAATCCCTGTTGTTTATTGTATTGTGAAAGAAAAAGGAGTATGCTTCAAGTAAAATATATAT
>NW_011888844.1:9284716-9306506 GCF_000151845.1 Pteropus vampyrus | reverse complement strand
CAATCTAAAAACCATCTGTATTTGATATAAAATTAATATCTAAAACATATAAGTTACTCAACATCTCCAGAGCAATAAACAACAACAAAAAGTTCTTATTTAAAAATATGACCAGGAACTAAATAGACATTTTTCCAAAGTACAATGACCAACAGGTACATGAAAACGTGTTCTGCATCACTAATCATTAGAGAGATACAAAGCAAAACCACGATGAAATATCACCACACACCTTGTGATGGTTATCATCAAAAAGACAAGAAATAACAAGTGCTGACGAGGATGTAAAGAAAAGGGAATTCTTATTCATTATTGGTGGGAATGTAAATTAGTATAGCTGCTATGAAAAATAGTGTGGAGTTTCCCCAAAAATTTACAAATAGAACTACCACCTTATGTTCTAGCAATCCTAGTGCTGGATATATATCTAAAGAAGTGAAATCAGGATCTCAAAGATATATCTGCACTCCCATGTTTATTACAGCAATATTCAAAATTCTCAATATATGGAAACAACCAAAGTGTCTGTCTGTCTAAGGAAAAATGAATAAAGAAGATATGAGACATTATTTATCCATGAGAAAGAAAGAAATCATTTCATTTGCAGCAACATGCATGTAATTTGAGAGTATTATGCTAAATAAGTCAGGCAGAGAATGACAAATACTGTATAGTATTACTTATATAGAGAATCTAAAAAGCCAAGCTCAAAGAAACAGAGTAGAATGGTGGTTGGCAGGGGCTAGAGAGAGATGGAGAAAATGGAGAAATGTTGGTCTAAAGGTACAAATTTTCATTTTAAGATGTAAGCTTTTAATACGTAATTTATAGCATGGTAATTATAATTAACAATACTAAACTACATATTTGAAAGGTGCTTAGATGGTAGATCTTAAATGTTCTCAAAAAAGAAATGATAATTATGTGACATGATGGTGGTGTTAATTAATGCTATCGCAGTAATCATTTACAATATATAATTGTGTCAGTACTTCGTACATATTAAATTTACAGTGTTATATGTCAATTATTTCTTAAACTCTATATCGATTATATCTCTGGAAAAAAGTTGTTTTATACTTTTAAAGGCACAGTTTTATTGCTCCTCTATATTCACTGTTTTTTTTTTATGTTGACTCATTTTATTTTGATTTTTAATAGTTTACTATTTGCGAATCAGTGATGATTTCCAGCATCTATAGTTCAAGAAAAATGATAGGATGTGGAATAAGTAAGTAGTCATGTCACATATGAGCTTATTTTTATTTTTTGCTTTTATCATCTTCCTAATAAATCAATGTGTTAAGTAATATTCCTCTTCAAAATTGTTTCATATAAAAATTAGTTACCCTAGATACAGTACAGCTTTAGATGCAAATTGAGCTATTAAAATATTGCTTTGTCTAGATTGTTCTCCAGTATGGAACACTTTTTTTTCCCAGTAGAAATAAAAACTTTCAAGGCACAATTCTATTTTTAAAGCTATAAGCAAATACAGTGAAAGCACGATATAGTTTTTAATAATAAAAATGTCAAATGCAAAATTATTCTTTCGTCAAGCTCGAATGCAATCATTAATATTTGTTTGTTATTTTAAGAAAATAGAAAAAAGTGTATACAATCATGCACCATTTAATAACAAGGATATGTTGTGAGAAATGCATTGCTAGGTGATTTTATTGTTGTGTGAACATCATAGAGTATACTTACATAGACCTAGATAGTACAGCCTACAACTATATATAGGATTGGCCTTGTAGTAGAGTTATTTACACTACCATCACCACAAACACATGAGTAATACATTGTGCTATGACATTATAATGGCTACGACATTACTAGGTAATGGCACTTTTTCAGCTTCATTATAATGTTATGGGACCCCTGTCATGTATGTGGCTCCTCTTTCATGGAAATATTATATGTCATGTGACTGTATAGCATAATCTCAAGCACGCTGGTAAATCATATATAAATATACATTACTCGTAGTGATTATTTGAGTTTTTCATCTAATGCAAATCAACCATTTTTTGTTTTCTAAACTTTACTGACTTTGAAATAAGTTTTACATTTGAGTACCTTCAGTAGGTTAGCAGTTTTTTGAAAAAAAAAAAGTTGAAATTAAAGAAAACAACAACAACGACAACAACAACAACAACACTACTTGCCATAATAAATTCTTTTTTTTCATTTCTTGCAAAAATCTTTTTTTTTGTATTGAAGCTTGCCTTTTCATCTCTTATTTTCACTGCCTCATTTCTTTTTTGTGATGAAAATAACATGTTGCAGAAGGTGTTGTAATAAGTGAATAAAAATTTAAAACAGTAGAAAAAGGGTAACACCTCATAAGACTAAAACAGATAATATGTTTTTTGAAGTTTATTATTACTCTGAGAAATTTAGAATAAAAATACACATAGAATGATCATAACATTGTTAGGCTATAGCTTATGTATCATTTGCATACAAATTATAACTAAATATCACTAAGTATTTTTTTTTAATTATGGAACAATCTGAAATTCAAATTAATAAAATTCTAAAGGAAAAACTCATAATTGTCAATAGGTCCCGACCTGAGTTCATGGGCATGTAACCTGTGCACTTTCAAGGGCTATAGTCTTGGTAAGATCCTGCATGTGGTTTAATGTTCTGTTGTCATCATCTTGAAAATCTTAATAATTTTGACATTTTAATATTTTTGAACACCAGACTCCACATTTTCCATTATATGTAAAATTGACATGAAATTCCCTCATGTGCCTAATTTGAATCTATAGGTTTAATGCAGATCTTTTATTTTTTTACTTTACTTTTTATTAAATATATTGGGGTGATGTTGATTAATTAAATTATATAGATTTTACGTGTACAACTCAATAATATATCATATGCATATTTCATTGTGTGTTCACCACCCAAAGTTTTAAATTTCCTCTTATCACCATATATTTGACCCCCTTACCCCTATCTACTTCCTCCTCCCCATTTCCCTCTGGTAACCACTAATCCACTGTTCATGTCCATGAGTCCTTGTTTGTTTGTGTTGTTTGTTACTTTTAGTTTGATATCCAACATATGAATGAAATCATATGGTTTTCAACTTTTTCTGTCTGCCTTATTTCACTTGACATGATAATCAAAATCCGTCCATGTTTTCGCAAATGGCAGTATTTCATCTTTTCTTATGCTAATATTTCATTGTATATATGTACCACTCTTTATCTAATTATCTATCAAAAAGAACTTTAGTCATTTTAATGTTATAGCCACCATGAATAATGCTCAATGAGGCAGATCTTTAATGGCTCCTATATATAGATATTGATAAAATGTGGAATGTTTAATCACTTTGTGGTAGCATCGTATTCTTCAGCATGTATCGACATGAATGACAATTAGTGTTTAAATTTTCTAGCAACATGTATTATTTTATAAACCTTAATACGTTACAACCAAAGACTTTTTTTTATGTTTGAAATATGTGCCTAATAATTGTAAATGGTTTCACTCTAGAATACATCACTTGACATGCTTTAAATCTCCATTCACAGATATTGATTATTGTCTGAACATTTTATTGAGAATAGAAAGTTAACTTTGTATATAAAAATAATAGATTATTTTTTAAGCTATGACATACCTATTAAAATATATTTATATTTACTAGAAATTAGCACAATGTACCTAACCTATTTAAATCTGTTTCTTCATATAACAATAGGAAAAATAATTTATAGTCTGCAATGCTTAGAAAAAATATGCAAGTTTTAAATGGCAGTTCTTGCTGCAATGTCAAGATTCTGTATTTTTCTGTTGTTTGTACTTCAAAAATCCCACTTTGGAGAAAAAGGAACCCTCATACACTGCTGCTAAGACTGCAAATTGGTACAGCCACTATGGAAAACAGTATGGCGGTTCCTCAAGAAACTAAAAATTGATCTACCATATGATCCAGCAATCCCTCCACTGGGTATTTATCCCAAAGACTTGAAAACTTATATCCGAAAAGATATTTACATATCGATGTTCATAGCAGCATTATTCACTGTGGACAGGACATGGAAGCAACCGAAGTGTCCTACAATAAATGATTGGCTAAAGAAGAAGTGGTATATATATACAATGGAATATTTCTCAGCCATAAAAAGAGATGAAAAACTGCAATTTGCGACAACATAATGGACCTCGAGATAATCATGCTAAGCAAAATAAGACAGACAGAAAAAGTTGAAAATCACATGATATCACTTATATGTGGGATGTAAACCTGAAAGCAACAAATGAACAGGACAAACAAACAGAAACTCATAGACATGGACTACAGACTAGTGGTTACCAGAGGGTAGGAAGTGGGAGAGGAGAGGGGAGGTAGACGCGGTAAAGGGGATCAAATACATGGTAGATGAAGGAAGCTGGACTTTGGGTGGTAAACACACAATAGACTATACAGATGTCAAATTACAATGTACACTTAAAAATTATATAATTGTATTAACTGATGTTACCCCAATAAACTTAATTGTTAAAAAGTTAAAAAAAAATCCTGTTTTACCAATCCAGAGGTCATTTCAACCTCAAGGGATCAGGGCTTCACATCAAATATAAACTGCTTTACTTTTGATTTATGATAATTTTAAAATACAACCTCTTATGTGACAGTTTTTAAATTTTAAAAAGCATAGGGGTAAATTGAGTATAAATAATTTTATGCAATATTCATTTGAAAAGTTGCCTAAATCTATCAGAAACATTTTGTATCATGTTTCAAGCTGCAAAGCACAATGAAACCTAGTAAATGCTAATTTGAGAGAATAAAATTTCTTGCCTGAGGTGCAAGTTCCAATCAGGTTTTACAAAACATGAGTTCTGAATGACTTCATTTTTTAATCTTGTAGATCTAAAAGTAGGGTAAATATTAATGTCAAACTCAATTAGGATTGTTTACATAGCATAGACCTCTATTTAGTTATAATAGCATACAGAGAAAATTCATTTGCGATAGAACATGAATAAATCTCATTAAAGACAATGGATTTGCAAGTGTGTATCTGGGAACTGATTTTGGTAAAATTTTACTAAGTTCTGAAAAAAAAAGTGTAAAAAAAGCTGTATAAGGAAATATTAAAACATTTTTAAAATTATAAATAACCTAGGTTAATAAATATACAAAAGCACTTTGTATTGATCATAGTGGCTATTTAGTTAATGAATTGAATAATTCCATTCAAAGCTGCTAAAAAGCTATTTTAATTAGGAAATTCAATAAACCCCGCATCATTTAATTCATCTGTTGCTAGATTAGTTTTGCTTTTTCTTTCCTCTTTGGTTCCAGGAAGTGAGTATGTATGTATAATTCTGTTCATTAATGAAAGAGTATAAAGTATATTTACCTTTCAACCAGAATTCTTCTCTTCAAATGGAAATTGATATAATATTCAGCTCAAATTTAAAAATATATATATATAGTGGTTCGTTTCCAGGCATTGTAGGGAGCTAATTGACCTGATCCTCAGGTTATTAGGGAACTCTTACACTCACTCATGTATACACACATACCTCATTCAAATACATATAACAAGAAGAAAGTAAAATTTTATTAACAAATATTGTCTTAAATATATGTTGTACCTTTGAAACAATTTAATATTTTTTATTTAAAGTGTTGAGAATCATCTCATATACTCTATACACCTGAAGTAGCAAAAAAACTATTTCTAATTCTCTTCTTCAGTCAGTTCTGAAGTTTACACACTATAAAGGATGCACCCCTATTGTCAGTGTCCTTTGACATACAGGGTTTTTTTTTGCATTTATATGCTATGGAGGAGAAGGATGTAGAAATAGATAAGGTGATTAAGAATTCTGAGACTTTAAATGCCTTCAGAAAATAAGTTATGAAAATTCCTTAAATTCAAAAATGGTAGAATAAATTTTATCCAGTGATTGTTCTAGTTAAACACCTTAATTATTTTGTTTATAAATATCAAATTAACCATGAGCAAATATTTCTTCAGTTGGGAGATGGACACATAAATAAATAGCCAAGAATTCCTGAAATATGTGGCTGTCTTCAGTAGTTCACACGTGTCCTAAAAATATTGTTATAAAACCTAAAATTAAAGCTTCAATATAACAAGTGTCAAAAACTTACCTGAATATGGATATTAAAATTATTTAATTATATGTATAAATGTACTTTTGAGAGTATTTTAAATATTTTATAAGAATATATTTTGTAAATCAATAATGTACATGAGAGTTTTGCTAATTCTTGTTTCTGACATTAATATAGCCTCACAAATTTCTTTTTATTTAGTTTTTTCATGATATATTTTGATCCATCTTTTTACTGTCATCTATTAGTACTTTTGTATTTGAAATATAGCATATAAGTAGCATGCATTTAGTTGTCCGCATTTTTATTTAATCTCATCTGATATTAAACTTCAATTCTGCTTCATAAATTTATGTTGGAAAATAATTTTGATCTTGGTTGTTTGATAGGTTCAGTTTTTTAAAAAAAATTAAGGAAAATTTTTATTTTGTTGATTTTTATTCTATTATTCTATATCGGGGATCTGTTGTATAATGTAAATATACTAAATTTGAAGTCAGAAGAATTAGTTAGAAGTCTTATCTCTGTCTCTGTTACTTACATCAAAATGGGCAAATCATTATACCTGTAGACTAGAGTAAGTTTCAAAACCACTCTGTGCCTGTTTCATCATCTATACAATGGACATAAGGACAATACTTAGTCATGGAATTGTGGTAAGAAGTAAATGAAGTAATTCATGCACAGTATACAGTGCATTTATTTGTATGTAATAAACCACAAGAAATGTCAACTTTCAAAGATTACTTCATTATTTTTGGAAGTCTCAATGTAACATTTTTAGTGTTCAACCTGTTAAAATATTTATGTCAGCACATTTCATAGTACCCTACTTAATAAATTGTTTTGAAGGAATGATTTCATTTTTATGCATATATAACTATTCTTTTCCGTGGCACAGGCTCTTAAATGGAAGATAGTATTAAGTAAATGCTGATTAATTATATAAAGGTAGAAATTAATTAGTGTACATTTCTGGGTAAACCTTAATCATCTGCCTTGCCTTTTACCTTGACTATAATTGTGTACTAAGATTGTTTACCTTATGTATTTTTAAAGAATATCAAAGGCTTGGGACAGAAGAAAATTTCTACTGAGACTAAATTTTTCAATTAGAAATGGAAATCTCTGTCATGAACCTAGAATAAAAGGAAGATAGGAAGGAAAGAGAAAAGAAGAGAAGTTTTATTATTTTATCTCAAGGGTAATGAATTTCCAAAACACCAGATACAACAGTATTCAATATGACCCCAGAAACAATTTCCAAAAACAAATAATAATGATTTCTACTTTTGTCCAAGATCCATTTTAAGTAGTATTTATAGGCAAGTTTCTCAAAATGTGCCCCCTCAGACATCAGGGGAGTCTGAGAACCTTTCAGGGATTGGTGAAGTTAACATTACTCTCATAATACTAAGATGCTATTTCCTGTTTCCACTGTGTACACATTTTCCCTGGAGGCACAAAAGGTATGATGAGTAAAAATATTGGCACATTAGCAGTATCAAGAAAGTGAGTCATTGTATTTTAGGAAAATACACTAATAGGAAAAATCAAAGAAAAAACAAATGCCCTTGATAAAGCAATAATAATTATTAATTAAGTCTCAAATCTTAAGTACAAATCTTTTAAGAGAGGCTATGTACGGAAATTAAAAGTATGGATAAAATATTTTTGCTGATTATTCTACAAGGCCAGCATTACACTGACACCAAAACCAAACAAGGACACTACAAAAAAAGGATCACAGAACAATATCTTGATAACATAGATGCCACAATTTTCAACAAAATATTAGCAAAACATATTCAACAGTCCAATAGAAGAATTATACACCATAATCAAGTGAAATATATACAGGAATGCATGGGTGCTTCAACAACCAAAAAACAATTAATGAGATTTATCACATCAACAAAACCAAAGATAAAATTTATATAGTTATCTCAATAGGTACAGAAAAATCATTTGACAAAATGCAACATCCATTTATGATAAAAACTCTCAACAAGGTGGGTATAAAAAGAATTTATCTCAACATCATAAAGACTATATAGAAAAAGCCCCTAGCGAACAATATACTCAATTGCGAAAAGCTGATAACTTTTTCTCGAAGATGAGGAACAAGGCAAGATGCTCACTCTACCACTATACTCAATATATTACTGTGAGTCCTAGCCACAGCAATAAGAAAATTTTATAAAAACACTCAAATTGGAAAGGAAAAAGTTAAACTGTCATCATTTGCTGATGACATGAATCCACATATAGAAAACCCTAAACATTCCAGTAAAAAAAAAACTACTAAAACTATTAAACAAATTTAGTAAATAACAGAACACCAAACTAATGTACAGAAATCTATCGTGTTCCCATACACTAATAATAAAAATTAAAAAAAAATAAGAAAACGATCTCATTCACAATTACCTAGGAATACATTTAACCAAGGAGATGAAAGACCTGTGCTCTGAAAACTATAAGACATTGAAGAATGAAATTGAAGAAGACACAAATGAATGAAAGGATATGCTGTGCTTATGGACTAAAAGGATTAATATCGTTAAAATGACCATACTACCCAAAGCAATCTACAGATTTAATGCAATTCCTATCAAAATAGCAATGTCATTCTCAGAATTAGGACAAATAATCCTAAATTTTATATGGAACCACAAAAGACCCCAAATAGCAAAAGCAATCTTGAGAAAGAACAAAGTTCTTTCACAGGAATCACACTTCCTGATTTAAAACTATACTACAAAGCTATAATAATCAAATCAGTATTGTACTTGCATAAAAACAGACACATAGATCAGTGGAATAGAATAGAGAGCTCAGAAATAAACGTTAGCTTATGTGGTCGACTAATCTAATGTCGATAAAGTAGATAACAATATACAATGGAATATTGGCACTCTTTTCAACAAGTAGTGTTGGGAAAACGACAGATACATGCAAAAAAGAAAAATGAATTACTCTTTTACACCATATACAAAAATAAACTCAAAAAAAAAATGAAGACTTAAGTGTAAGGCCTAAGTCATAAAACTCCTGGAAGAAAACATAGGGAGTAAACTATTTGACATTAGTCTGAGTAATATATTTTTGGATATGTCCTCTTGAGCAAAGAAATCAAAAGCAAAGCATAAATAAATGGGACTTCACCAAACTATAAAATTTCTGCATAGTGAAGAAAATCTTCATCAAAACAAAAATGAACCTACTGAATGGGAGAAGATATTTGCAAACTATACATTCGATCAGGGGTTGATAGCCAATATATACACAAAACTCATACAACTGATTAACAAAAAAATAAACAATATGATTGAAAAATGGGTGGAGAACATGAAAAAGACATTTCTCCAGGGAAGGCACGCATATGGCAAACAGTCATATGAAAAGATGTTTAATATCACTAATCATCAGAAAAATGTGAATTGAAACCACAATGAGATGTCACCTCACACCAGTCAGAATGGCTATTATAAAAAGTTAGCAAATAACATTGTAAGCAAGGATATGGACTGTTGGTGGGTCTGCAAACTGGTGCAGCCCCTATTAAAAAAAGGTATGGAGATTCCTCAAAAATATCTAAAAATAAATATATTATACAACCAAGTAATTTATATTTTTGGTATTTATCCAAAGAAAGCAAGAACACTAATTTTAAAAGATATATGCACCTTTATATTTATTGAAGCATTATTTACAATAGCTGAAATATGGAAGCAACCTAGGTGTCCATGGATAGATGAATAGATAAAAATGTAATATATATGTAAACGCACACACACACGCACACACACTCACATATATATCAACATACATACAATAGAATATTATCCAGCAGTAAAAAGAATGAAATCTTGCCATTTGCAATAACATGGACAGATCTAGAGGATATTATGCTAAGTGAAATGAGTCAGACAGAGAAAGAAAAAATATCAAATGGTTTTACTTATATGAGGAACCTGAAAAAAAGACAAAATAAATGGAGGAAAAAACAAAAACAAAAACAAAACAGACTCATAGAAACAAAGACTAAAGGGATGATTACCAGAAGGAAGGGGGTGGGAAGTAGATGTAGAGAAGAAATGGGGATATAGTCAATAATATTGTAATAAGTTTGCATGATGACAGATGATTACGAGTATTAGTGGGGCAATCACATTGTAAGGTATAAAAATGTCTAATCACTGTATTGCACACTTGACACTAATATAACCAATATAGAATTGTATACCGACTATACTTAAAAATAAAAAAAAAAAAAATTCTGCTGAACACCCAGGTATAATGGTGTCTAAGGAAATCTATTTGTATCATTATGTTGAGTTGTGATGTGAACTCTCTGCTTTTATCAGGAAATGCCACTCTTACTAGAAAGAATAAATACCCGGCAATGATATAATTCAAGATTCTAAGTGAAAATTCAAATTTTAGAGAACTTTTATATACAACCATGAGCATCATACATTCCCAGTACTTAATATTTTTTTTTTTTTCTGATGAGAGTGGTGGTAATATTAAAAAATGTAATTTTTTATATCATCTAATATAATTTGTAAACACATGAATGTTCTGCATAAACACTAAACCAATATTTTCTAAGTGGCTGATGTATGATATTATGCAATCATGAAAGGATAAATAATCTACTCAAAGTGCATGAGAAATAAATTTGAATGTAACATTATAAAAAATTGAGTGATGTAATTTCAGAGTCCACATTGCAAGTAACAATTTAAAAATTACTACTTATCGAAATTTGGGGTAATATCAAAGAAGAATATAAACAATTATCTGAAAATTACTCTACCCTTTTTCTAATCCATATTTGTAATGTCATATTTTTAAAACATCATATCATAACAGATTAATGAATAAGCAAATATAAAGATTTCATTATTTTATTGTCGGACTATAGAGATTTGCAAAATGCAAAACACTGCCATTCTCATGAAACATTTATTATATTAAAATAACTGTTACAAAATGCAAAAAACACAATAAAGTATGATTTTAAAAAGTAATATTTTATGAAGTAGAGGAATCTATGAGGACTCTCTGTTTGAGTAGTGCATGCATTAGTTGAGATAATGCTGCTGAAATTTGTAAATAACAGTAAGGCCACCAAGTATATCTGAGTAATAGAAATATTCAAATTGATGGAAAGCAAGAACCTATAGCCAAGATTACTCTACCTAGCAAAGCTACTATTTATAATCGAAGGACAGACACATAAAGAGCTTCCCAGACAAGAAAGAGCTAAAGGAGTTCATCACCACCAAACCAGTATTACAAGAAATGTTAAAGGAACTTCTTTAAGAAAAAGAAAAATCAAGAATATAAATAAAAAATGACAATAACTACATATCTAAAAACAATTAGTTTATATGTAAATGAATTAAATGCTTCAATTAAAAGACATGAGTGGTAAGGTAACAAAACCTTTGCAAAGCTGACTACAAGAGACTCACTTCAGATTGAAAGACACACACAGACTAAAGGCATAGAAAATAATATTTCATGGAAGTGGGAATAAAAAAAAGCTGGGATAACAATACTAATACCAGACAAAATAGATTTTAAAACAAAGCCTGTAACAAGAGACAAAGGAGGACCTAGTAATTCTACTTCTGGATATTTATCCAAAGAAACTTAAAATACTAATTCAAAAAGACATAGCATCCATATGTTCAATGCAGTAATATTTTTTTAAAATTTTAAAAATTAAATAAACATAGTGAAATGTCTTGAGTTGTGGAAATAGCTCTCAGTGTTCTGCTCTATAACCTAAACTCTCCATCTCTTATAAAAAGTATTAAACATTTAATGATTTACTTCTCTACTGACATGGAAGTAGATAAACTGAAAACGAATCCACTTGAGAAAGCCAATGCCAAAAGAGAATGTAAGCCATGTAGAAAACAAAATATTAGTTATTGAATTGATGCAGATACCTATGCACCATCTATGATCCCAGTATTTGGAAAAATATTCAGCAATCTGGCTGTCTTAGATTAGGCTCATGAAAAACAAAGTCGTGCACTAATAATTTACTGGGAGTGAGGAGAAGGCAGGGAGTTTGGTAGTATAATTTCAGAACAGTAAGAGTGAGGAAAAGGCAAATGATATAGAAAAAAGTGAACTTGATAAAGTGAGCCATGGCTTAATGAGAAAATACAGATGGCTGCTCGATCACATAGAATGTCTGAAAAACCCATGATGAATAATAATGCCTTAGAAGATCATCTTCGAAAGATAAGCAGAGTCATTGATTTCCTCACTCTTACCCAAAGTTTAATCAGCGGAATATTTTTGTTGTTGTTTTACTTTTCTAAGTTTTGACACACTGTTCTTAAAGTCACTGGGGAACCCAAATTACATTCTTAGCATTGCAGCTCATAGCTTCATCTAAACACAGAAATACTGGGAGAGACACTTAAGGTTAATTCAAATTAGGTTGATAAGCTAGGATGATACAAAAACATGATGGAGAGACTTTGGAGTTTAGCTCTCAGAAGAGTCCAAGACAATCAAAGGTATTAGGGTATGAGATGACAGCATTTGTTTCTGGGAAACTGCTACTAATCAGTGCTTGAGAATCCAGGAAGCAGTTGAAGCTGAATGGACCTGGGGAGGTGCATAATTTATGTAATCGTATAGTTTACCTGTTTAACTATTTGTATCATCTGTAGTGGATCTGTAGTGATTATATTTGTATAATCTGTAGTGAATTTCTTGCAGGCAGCCTATGTAAGGATCTTATTTTCTTATCATTCAGCTACCCTATCTTTTGATTGAAGCATTTAATTATTTTTCATTTGAATTTATTGTTGATATGTACGTAGTTATTGCCATTCTTTATTCGTATTTTTGATACATATTTTTTCACCTTTTTAAAGAAGTCCCTCCAACATTGCCTAAATGTTGGCTAAATAATACTAGCTTGATAGTGATGCACTCCTTTAGCTTTTCCTTGTCTGAGAAACTCTTTATCTTTCCTTTGATTCTAAGTGATAGCTTTGCTGAGTAGAGTAATCTTGGTTGTAGGTCCTGGCTTTTGATCACTTTGAATATTTTGTGTCAAGCCCTATTGGCCTGAAAAGTTTCTTTTGAGAAAATCAGCTGACTGTCTTATGGGAGATCCCTTGTAGGTAACTAACTGGTTTTCTCTTGCTTCTCTAAAATTCTCTTAAAAGTCTTTACATTTTGGCATTTTAATTATAATGTGTCTCTGTGTGGGCCTCTTTGGGTTCATCTCATTTGGGACTCTCTGTGCTTCCTGAGGTTATATGTCTATTTATTTCACCAGGTTCGGGAAGTTTTCTGTCATTATTTCTTAAAATAGGTTTTAATTTCTTGCTCTCTCTCTTCTCTTTCTGGTATCCCTATTATACAAATGTTGGTATGCTTGATGTTGTCTGAGAGGCCTCAAACTATTCTTGTTATTTTGGATTCTTTTTTATTGCTGCTGTTCTGATTGAGTGTCCTTCACTACCTCATCCTCTAAATCACTGATTCAATCCTCTGCTTCATCCTTTCTGTTGATTCCCTCTCATCTACTCTTCTTCTCAGATACTGTATTCTTAATTTTTGACTGATTCATTTTATGTTTTCCATCTCAATTTATGTTTTCTATCTCTTTATTAAAGTTCTCACTGAGTCCATGTACTCTTCTCCTAAGTTCATTGAGCATCCTTATAACCAGTGTTTTGAACTCTGCATCTTGTAAATTACTTGTCTCCATTTTGTTGAGTTCTTTTTTCTGGAGCTTTGTTCTATTCTTTCATGTGAGACGTGTTCCTTTGTCTCCTCATTTTGGCTGCCTACTTGTATTTGTTTCTATCTTTTAGAGAGGAGTCCTAAGTCCCTCGGTCTTAGTAGAGTGGCTTTATGTACTAGATGTCCTGTGGGCCCCAATGGTATACTCTTCCCTGGTCACCTGAGTGAGGTGCTCAAGGTGTGTCCTTTGTGTGGATTGTGTGTTGTAATTGAGCCTTGGTTGCTGTTTGCATGTTGATGGGAGGGGTTTACTCTAGCCTGGTCCTGAATGTCTTATTCCCATCCCTGAATGGACTACTGTTCTGCCTACCTAATTATAGGATATGGTGAATCTACATATAATTGACAGTGTATGTCCCATGGTTGAGTGCTTAAACTTTATTATTACCCAGTAGTACACAGGAAACAGATTTTCAAATGGAGAGTAAATTCTGATGCAGAAAACATAGTCTTGTTCCAGAAACCTAGAGGCCTGTTCTATATTGTCTTATTGGGGCTTGCTAAAGACACCATGAAGTATTCTTATCCACCATAGATACATCTAGGTGCTTCTTATGGTCCCAGTGGTGGTGTCCATGATGATGTACTCCAGTGAACATATCATATTTGGCACAGCATCTGTTATTAAAGCTACAATTGTTCATGGCAGTCTACCATCATCCCTTATGACTCATCTATATTTTTCAGGGAACAGACTATTGAATTAAAAGGAGATAATAGGAGAACTCACTATCCTTACATCCTAAAAGTATTTGATGATCTCTTTTATCTTTTAGAATTTCTCCAATTATTTGGTATTGTTTCTGATTTATTGTCTTGGTGTGTGTGCTTGGAGTAGTACTGTTTCAGAGGCTTTCACTTGAAAGCTTCCTGCCATAAAAACCTGTGCTTCTGAACCAATGTAAAGTTTCTGCAAGCTTCAATATATATAGCATTTGGAGACCTGGGAAATAACCACAATAAGGGTCTTTGGAACAACTGGACCCAATTTATCACCAACTCTAACTCAAAAACCATTATGGTATTTGAAGTTTATCTGTGTTAGGGCAGATCGCATATATAATACTCCTCGAAAAGTCTGGATATTCCTCTTTCTCAACTGCAGACTTACCCTGGCAATTGGCTGCAATAGGTCTGATGAAACCCAGAGAAAAGTTGAAACAGCTGGTGGAGTTAGGAGATGAGGGTATGAAGGTGACAGTTGGGACTTTCAGTTAAATAAATGACTGATGCCCCATGAGACAGTTGGGGCCAAGTGAATCTGAGAAAGGGTATAAACTGGATTCACTGCATCTGTTTTATACCTTATTTGTTTCCTCAAAACCCAAAGGAATTTCCAACTAAAGATATAGATTTTATTCAAGTAATTGCCATCAATGCATCTGCATTTGGAGCATGATAAAGAGAAAAGTTTGGAGCATGATAAAGAGAAAAATAGTAACAATATTATGTATATTGTTACTATTCTCTTTTGCTATATGAGCTCTGATAATCCCTACTTAACCAACAATAATAATATTTAATAAGTTCTTACTATGTATCAAATGTAGTATTACATATATAATTATATATGTTATATATTTATTGGTATTATTTTATTTATAGTAATATAAACATAATATAATAAATATAATATATGTTATATGTTCTGTGTTACATGTTATATGTTACATGTTACATATTATATATTATATAAACACACACATACAAACATTTCTAATCCTCAAATCACTTTATGATTAACTATTACATCACCCTTTCCATAGTCTATAAGTACTATTCTTGCACACATATTGTTACTATATTGAAAAAGGCGTTCCATTTTATATTTCAGGATTTTCTTTAACTCATCCCTGAGATTTGGCTGTCAATGTAGAAAGATCAATGTATGCTATTTTTCTACTCTTATACATATATATTTTGAAATTCTCTGATATAAATATATCTGCCAGAAAAAAAAAAATTTTTTTTTTTTTTAGTGGAAAAGTCTATTTTAATCACTTTACTTGATATCATAAAAAATGAAGCTTCTTAAAATGAGTCAGACAAAGTACTATTACAAGTGTCATTAATAAATGTTTAGCTATATAAGATTTAAAATTAAATTATGGTTACAAGTGGCAGAAGGACAGTTATGTTGTTAGGCTAAAACAGAAGTGATAAATGTGACTCGCCCTTATTCTCCTGTATCTTAAAAATTTTTAATAAACTCATTGTCATCTTATTATGTTTGCTGAATACAAAGTTGAGCAGTGTATATGGGACATCTGGGACTAAGATACCCAGCAGATTCATCATTGTCTTCTTGTGATACAGCTTTTAGTAGCATTGCTGTTTATTCCTAGCAATATTACTTTCCTTGTATGCTATCTCAACTACAATTTCTTCATCTGTATAAAAATATTCATGCTAACGTAAAGGCTGACAAAGTTCTATTACAAGAGAGGTGTTAAAAATTATTTTCTGGACTTCAATTTTGCATAAATTCAAGGCGTGAAAAATAGTTTTTTAAATAACATTGCAGATTTTCTATAATTTTTTTCATGTTATCTGAAATTATTTTCTTCGAGAGCAAAGCAGGTAACCTCTGTCTATCCCTCAAGAATAACTTGCCATACAGGTATAGCAACAAATCACTCTACTTTTTTCTTCAATCACAATAAATAGCTTGAGTATATCTTTAAGAAATCACCAACTTCTTTCATCACCGAATACAACAAAACAAAACAAAACAAAACTCCCTAAATTGGTATAATAAAAATGAGCTTCTTTGGTATGCTTTGATCTGTTGAAATTCATCATACAACACATGAGTATTAGAGGATAAGATTAATGAGTAAAGATTAATTGTTGCCAATGGAAAGAGGTTAAGTCAGAATAATTATTTATAAAGTTGTTCCTCTAAGTATAAATTTTAGTCTTTTAAAATAGTATGCTTCTTTTTTGTGATATTTTCGAAAGTAAATTTCAAAGAAAACACAAATTACATTATTAATAAAGAGTAGATTGAATATTAAAGTAGACAGACAATATTCATTCATAATAAATTCTACATAATTGTGTTAGAATTATAAGATTATGGTAATATTTCTACAAGTGGACTAACATTTAAAAGCTGTGTTTTGTAAACAACATAATTTAATTATTAAAATATTTGGTTTCAAATGTTGATTCCTTACAAAACAGATTCATTTCCCCGTTAGATTCGATTTTTGCCAATTCTCAACTTGGTGGCAGTATACTCTGATTTATATATAATCCTTCCCTTATTTCATTCCTCCTTCCAAGTATTCTCCACATTGTGTTGAGTTCACTATGAAAGAAGCAGAAGAATAAAATGAGTAAATTTTAGCAATTACTCTTGTAAATGCCATTAAATATATGTGAGTTTTAGTTATCAACAGATCTGTTTTGTCCAGGTATGATTGCTGATTATGATCTGGCCACAATCTCTAAATCAATACCCATAAAAAAAGAGGTCCTTACCAAAAACCTTCTGTCATGTCATAAAATTCAGGTTTGGGCAAAAATCTATCTATCTATTCATTCAAAACAATATTTATTGAGCAACTACCATAAAACAGGCAATGTTCCAGAAGTTGGGGATAGAATAATAAACTAAATTGAGTGGTAATCTAAATATTCTGATAGAAAATGAAAACATGCATGATGTGGTAGAGAGAAAGGTAGAAATTATGGGATGAAGACTTTAAATAAGAAAGAGTGATTGGGATTAAATGAACAAGGAAGAAGTTGTATTTGCTAGAGACATACACAGTTCATCCACAGTAAAATTATAAAATACAGTGTATTGTTTCAGATGCTATTAACTTGATAAGTGTGTTTGGAATTTTTGACTATTTTCTTGACTGTTTCTGTTTTCTTAGTGTATTATGAACAAGAGACATTAGATGAGAGTAATGAGGAAGAAGATTGTTGAAGGCTTATCAAGAGAGAATGTGTGAAGTAGTTGCTAAAAATGTAGGAGAATGAATAGACCAGGGAAGCATAGTATGATTGCTAAGAAGTGTTAAGAATCCAGTTCAATTCATAACTATAGATTTAAAATAGTTCTATCAGTATTTTTTTTTTTGCCAGTTGATTTTGAATTTATAAGATCAAGCTCATAGATCCATCCAGAGTTGTAGTTTTGTGAAGTGAATAAAATAAAATGAGAGAAGGGAAAAAGAATCACATATATTCAGAAAAAGTAATCATAGCCATTAACCATAGAATTTACATGAAGAAGAAAAGAAATGAAGACTTGAAGTATGAGAGTGAAAATTGATTATATCAACAGATTATCAATCTTGGTACAGTTGTGTAATTGTTGCAACTGGGGAATTATGATAAGTGAACTAGAAAAAAGGATTTAGTAATCAGAGACTGAGATATATAAAGTCAAGGTTATGGAGAGGTATAATTATTGATAATGACAAGCTCACAAATTTGACAATAAGAGTAAGAGACTGAGGTAAGGTGAAGTACAAATTGAAGAAGAGATCGAGGAATTGAAAAGACAGAGGACTGAAAGAATAATCCACAAGTATATTAAAATTACTAAAGATCAAGAGTAGTGCTGGTGAGACAAGGTAGAAAATATTCAAGAGATGAAGAAAAGTGGATGTTATATGTTGAATTTTGTCCTCTCAAAATATATTTTCTAGTCCTAACCACCAGTACTGCAAAATGTGATGCTGTTTGAAATAGTATTGTTCCGGTTTAATTAGTTAAGTAAAGGTGTGGTAATATTGGAAAGGTGGGCCCTTAATCCAATATGACTAGGGTCCTTAAAAGAAAAGAGAAACACACATGGAGAGAAGATGACCATTTGAAGACATGGAGTCGGGGCAGTTTAGAGTGATGCTTCTATAAGCTGAACAATGCCAAGTATTGCTGGAAAGCACCGGAAGCCAGAGGAGAGGAAAGATTCTTCCTTGTAAGTTTCATAGGGACTTTGGCTCTACTGACATTTTGACTTGAACTTCTAGCTTCCAGAATTGTAACACAATGCATTTATGTTATTTAAAGTATTCAGTTTTGGTACATTGTTAGAACATCCCTAGGAAATGAATACAGTGGGTATCTGTAAAAAAAAAAAAAAAAAAGGAATAATTGTTGGAATAGACAACACTACCAATTTCAGGCCAAATTGTACCAGGAATGTGGGAAAACAAAACAAAGGCAACAAATAAACAAACTTTACCACTTGAAAGTTTTGCAATTTAAAAGTAAAATCAGCAAACAAAAGATTCTGAGTAAGAAAATGAATGAAAAATTTACAACAGAGATTGAGAATATGTAAATTTTACAAATCAATCCTATAATCCACAGAACTCAATGAGTAGGTTTGGGGATTGAGAAGATGGGGACAGATTAGGGAAAGTCAGAGAAATGTGAAGAGTTTGATTGGAGAGAAGAGATCTGAAAATGTTGAACTTCTTGATATAAATAGATAAGAAGGACACAATGGAATTAAAACTGATGGTTTCTAAAACCAACTATAGTTGCAAGGCCATGAATCTTGGGGGGAAGGGATGGGTGAGAGTTCTGTCCAGACATATTTGCTCCGAGACTTCTCTTTTATGTATTGAGGCTATCAGAGTACTGGTGTCACCAAGAAAGATGAGGATCTCTGTGGACTCCCTTGCCAGTGTGCAGATGATGATTTTCAGACCAACAAAAGGAAAGAAACATGCTAGCCTATGTGGGCAATCATTGGCACCTCTTAAATGATAATGTTGAAGCTATTGTAGGAATGATGTTTCCAGGAACAGTGAAGTGTGTTAAGGTACTGTTCATTAAGGGACTCAGACAGGATGGTCAAAAAAAAAAAAAAAAAAAAAAAAACCCAAAAGAAGTAATATTTAAACTGAAACCAAAGGATTCTTAAGAAATATGGCAGAGCGAGAGACATCCTCAGATCTCTCCCCTTGAAACAACAATAAGCTGAATATCTAAAACTCAACAAAAAACACCCAAACTGTACACCAGCATATGTGAGCATGGGATATGAGCATAAGAGATACCAAAGGTCAGAACCCCGGGTGTTGGGCGGTGAACCGGAAGAAATAAAGAAGCTGACTCTAGCAGTCACCAGAGCTCCTAGCAGCAGGAGCAGGAGGGAAGGAGGTGCAGTAACTTTCCTAATCAGCCTCTGGAAGTGTCCAAACTAGCAGCAGGCAGCAAGGTCCAGTCATCAGGGCAGAAAGCAGAGAAGTGGGATGAGACCACAGAGAAACAACAGTTGATATTTACCGGCCCTAGTTGCAAAACTGAGGTTGAGCCACAGCCCCCAATTCCCAACCCAGAGGGCCCCTCCTCCCAGACCCTCCAAGACCAATCACTGCAGAGCCCCAGAGGAATCTGAGCAAATGCTACCGAAACTGTTGCTAACACAAATAGGGACTGAAACTGAGAGTAGCAAGTGTGATTAAATATCTACAAGAAAATATTTTTAAAAAAAGACATTTAAGCATTATATAAAGCAGGGATCCAAGAGGCTTAGACGTCACCTACTGGAAACCAAAAGAAAAGTGCATTCTTTGCAGCAGGCTAAAGAAAGACCTTTATATAATAAATCTTCATTCTGGAAAAAACAGCAGAATACACTTCCATTAATGCCCAGGTGAGAAATAGTTCATTAAACACCATGAACAACCAAGATAACAAGGCATCTCAGAAAGAAAGAGAAAAATCTCCAGAAAATAAGCTTACAGACATAGAAATATTCGACTTAAATGACAGAGACCTCAGGATGGTACTTCTGAAAAAACTCAGTGAGATCAAAAACAACTTAAATCAATAATTCCAGTAATTGAAAAAACAACTAAATGAACAGAGCAAGGAGAAACCAAATAGAGGAACCAAATAGAACTTCTGGAGATGAAGAACACACTGCAAGAGTTGAAAAATGAAATAGCAAGATTAAGAAATAGAGTTGACCAAATGGAGGAAAGGATCAGTGAAATCGAAGACAGAAATCTAGAAATAAATCTAGAAGAAGAGAGAAACTGAAGAATGAAAACTAATAAAAGAGAAATTCAAGAACTAGTTGATACCATCAGGAGAAGAAACATAAGATTAATAGGCATTATCGAAGGTGAGGAATAAAAACAGGAATTAGAAAGCATTTTCAGACAAATAGTGGACGAGAATTTCCCAAATCTAAAGAATGAGCTGGAGCTCGGAATTTAAGAAGCTAACAGAACATCCAGTTATGTCAACCCAAAAAGGCCTTCAGTGAGACACATTATATTAAAGTTATCAAAAATCAACGACAAAGACAGAGTTCTCAAGGCAGCCTGGGAAAAGAAGATGGTAACTTATAAAGGAAGACCCATTAGAATCAGACTACTCAGGGCAAACCTTACAAGCCAGAAAGAAATAGAATCAAATATTTTACAACTAAGTGAAAGGAACTAGCAGCCTAGAATAATGTATACAGCTAAGCTCTCCTTTAGATATAAAGGAGAAATTAAGACCATTCCAGACAAAAAAATTGAGGGAATTCTTCACTATGAGGCCTGCACTACAGAAAATACCGAAAGGTGTCAGCTCACCTAAAACAAATAACAAAACAAAACAAAAAATACATAATTAGGAATAAAATGACTAGAAGGCAAATAGAAGCAGAGAAGTGCAACTCTTATTAAGAACAGGGCATTATAAGCTTAAATAATAAAAAGAAAATTGCTATAGCAAGATAGTAATAAATGTTCAGCATACATAGGGACAAACTGAGACAAGAATGACTGAATAGGGGAGGATTCAAAAATCCAAATTCACAAAGGGGAAAGGAGATAAGGCACAAGAATGACTGAATAGGGGAGGATTCAAAAATCCAAATTCACAAAGGGGAAAGGAGATAAGGCA
>NW_011888844.1:9283299-9284666 GCF_000151845.1 Pteropus vampyrus | reverse complement strand
AAATTCACAAAGGGGAAAGGAGATAAGGCACAAGAATGACTGAATAGGGGAGGATTCAAAAATCCAAATTCACAAAGGGGAAAGGAGATAAGGCATACGCAGAAGAAAATAAACACCTGTATGTATATATAACTATCCTTTTCACATTCGTAATGGTAACCACACACCAAAGTTTCAGAACTGAAGTATATAACATAAAACAAGAATTACCACAGGCAAAATCCACAAAAGCCAACCAAAATAAAGAAAACAGAAGCACGAGGACAAGGAAGCAATGGAAACACTGAGCTACCAGAAAGCAAAAGATAAAATGACTATAAGAAAACCTCATATTTTATTAATCACCCTTAATGTAAATGGACTGAACTAACCAATAAAAAGGCATAGAGTTGCAGAATGGATCAAAAACAAAACTCAACCATATGCTCCCTCCAGGAGACACGTCTCAGCTCTAAAGAATAATAAAGACTAAAAATGAAAGGGTGGAAAATTATATTTCAAGCAAATGGCATTCAGAGAAAAGTGGGAGTAGGGATACTAATATCAGATGAAATAGACTTCAAAATAAAAAATGTAAAGAAAGGTATTGAGGAACACTTCATAATGATAAAGGGAATCATGCACCAAGAAAACATAACACTTATTAATATCTATGCTCCCAATCAGGGAGCCTCGAAATATGTAAAGGAATTACTAACAGAATTAAAGGGAGAAACAGACCAAAAACACCATTGTAGTAAGGGACCTAAACATCTCACTGTCAGATATGGACAGATCATCGAAGGAGAAAATCGATAAGAAAATAGCATTCTTAAATGACACATTAGAGCAACTGGACATAATTGACACATACAGAGCCTTCCATTCCCAAACAGTTGTTTATACATTCTTCTCTAGTGCACATGAAACATTCTCAAGAATCGACCACATTATGAGGCACAGAGATAGCCTCAACGAATATTAGAGGGTTGAAATCATACATACTATATTCTCTGATATTAATGCTTTGAAACTATAGTTCAACTACAAAAAGAAATTAGGAAAAAAAACACAAATACATGGAGATTAAACAACATACTACTGAAGAAAAATTGGATCAGGGAAGAAATATAAAGAGAGATCAAGAGATACATAAAAACAGATGATGATGATAGTACAACATATCAAAACTTTTGGGACATAGCAAAAGCGGTCATAAGAGGAAGGTTCCTTTCATTACAGTCTTATCTCCAAAAAGAAGAAGGAGCCCAAATAAACAACCTAATGCTTCATCCTAAAACAAAAAAACAAAAAAACAAAAAACAAACAAAAAAAAACTAGAAAAAGAAGAACAAATGAGGCTTAAAGTCAGGAGAAGGAAAGAAATA
>NW_011888844.1:9276701-9282147 GCF_000151845.1 Pteropus vampyrus | reverse complement strand
TAGTACAACATATCAAAACTTTTGGGACATAGCAAAAGCGGTCATAAGAGGAAGGTTCCTTTCATTACAGTCTTATCTCCAAAAAGAAGAAGGAGTCCAAATAAACAACCTAATGCTTCATCCTAAAAAAAAAAAACAAAAAAACAAAAAAACAAAAAACAAACAAAAAAAACTAGAAAAAGAAGAACAAATGAGGCTTAAAGTCAGGAGAAGGAAAGAAATAATCAAAATTAGAGCATAAATAAATGAAATTGAAAACAAAACAAAACAATAGAAAAAATAAATACGACAAGGAGCTGCTTCTTAGAGAGGTTAATAAAATTGAGAAACCCCTGACTAGACTTGCTAAAGAAAAAAGAGAAAGGGCACAAACAAAATCAGGGATGAAAAAAGAGGAATTATGACTGACCGCAGAAATACAAAGATCATACAAGAATACTATGAAAAAGGATATGACAACAATTTTAATAACTTAGAAGAAATGGACCAGTACTTAGAAAAATACAACCTTCTTATACTGAATCAAGAACTGGAAAATCTAAATAGACCGATCAGTATGGAAATTGAAACAATCATCAAAAACCTACCAAAAAGTCAAAGTCCAGGACCAGATGGCTTCATCAGTGAATTAGCGAACTTTCAAAGATTTAATGCCTATTCTCCTCAATCTCTTCCAAAGAATCAAAGAGGAAGCAATACTTCCCAACTCATTTTATAAAGCAATGTTACCCTGATACCAAAACCTGGTAAAGATAACACAAAAAAGAAAACTACAGAATAATATCTCTCATGAACACAGATGCAAAAATCCTAAATAAGATACTAGTGAACCGAAAACAGCAACATATTAAAAAGAGTATACACCACGATCAAGTGGGCTTCATTACAAAAGCACAGAGATGGTTCAACATACACAAATCAATTAATGTTATACACCACATAAACAAATTAAAAAATAAAAATCATATGACTATATCATTAGATGCAGAAAAAACTTTCGACAAGATACAGCATCCATTTATGATCAAAATACTTAATAAAATACTTAACATAATAAAGGCCATATATGATAAATCCTCAGCCAACATTATACTTATTAGTGAAAAACTAAAAATCTTCTCTCTAAGATTAGGAACAAGGCAATGCTGTCAACTGTCTCCACTGTTATTCAATATAACATTGGAGGTCCTAGCGAGTGCAATCAAGCAAGAAAAAGATATAAAAGGCATCCAAATAGGAAACAAAGAAGTTAAACTGTCACTATTTGTGGAATACTTGATTCTCTATATAGAAAACCCTAGTCTCCACAGGAACACTACTAGAAACAATAAGCAAACATACTAATGTCTCTGGATACCAAATCAATGTTCAAAAATCCATAGCATTCCTATTCTCTAATAATGAAGCATTAAAAAAGAAGTGGAAAAAATATTCCTTTTGCAATTGCAACAAAAAGAATAAATACCTAGGAATAAATTTAATGAAACAAGTGGAAGACCTATATAATGAAAACTGTAAGACCCTATTAAAAGAAATCAAAGGAGATACAAAGAAATGGAAAGATATTCCATGTTCTTGGAGTGGAAGAATCAACATAGTTAAAATAACTATATTACCTAAAGCATTATACAGATTTAATACAATCTCCATCAAAATCCAATCGGCATTTTTTTAAAGAAATAAAACAAAAAATCATCAGATTTGTATTCAAGCACAAAAGACCCCGAATTGCCAAAGCCATCCTGAGAATAAAAGAATGAGGCTGCAGGTGTCACTCTGCCTGACTTCAAATTATACTATAAAGTAACAGTAATCAACACGGTATGGTACTGGCAGCAAAAGAGAAACACAAAGTAGTGGAACAGAAGTAAACTCATAATTATATGGGCAAATAATTTTCAACAAAAAAGCCAAAAACATACAATGGAGAAAGAAAAGCCTCTTCAATGAATGGTGCTGGGAAAATTTGAAGGCCACTTGCAAAAGAATAAAACTAGACTGTTGTCTATCATTACACACCAAAATTAACTCAAATTGATTAAGGACCTGAATATAAGACATGAAACAATAAAATGCATAGAAAAAAACATAGGATCTAAAGTCAAGGACCTTGGACTTAAAGAGGATTTTATGAATTTGACCTCAAAAGCAAAGGAAGTAAAAGCAAAAATAAATGAATGGGACTACATGAAGCTAAATGCTTCTGCTCAGCAAAAGAAATTGTCAAGAAGATAAATAGACAACTATCCAAATGGAAAAATATATTTGCAAGCAACACCTCCAATAAAGGTCTAATAACCAAAATATACAAAAAACTCATACATCTTAATAGGAACAAAAAAACAAATGATCCAATCAAAAAATAAGCAGAGGACCTGAACAGACACTTCTCCCTAGAGGACATGCAAATGGCCAACAAATATATGAAAAGATGCTCAACATCGCTAGCTATTAGAGAAATGCAAATCAAAACCACAGTGAGATACCATCTGACACCTGCTAGAATAGCTATAATCAACAGAACAAGTAATAAAAAATGTTGGAGAGGATGCAGAGAAAAAGGAACCCTCATACACTGCTGGTGGGACTGCATATTGGTACAGCCACTGTGGAAAACAGTATGGAGGTTTCTCAAAAAATGAAGAATGGATCTACCATATGATCCAGCAATCCCTCTACTGGGTATTTACTCCAAAGACTTGAAAATCCAAATCCAAAAAGATATTTGCACACTGATGTCCACAGCAGCATTATTCCCAGTAGCCAAAACATGGAAGCAACCGAAGTGTCCTATGATAAATTATTGGCTATAGAAGCAATGGTATGTATATACAATGGTATATTACTCAGGCATAAGAAGAGATGAAATACTGCTATTTGCGACAACATAGATGGACCTCGAGATAATCATGATAAGCGAAATAAGCCAGATTGAAAAAGTTGAAAATCACATATCACTTATACGTGAGATATAAACCTGAAAGCGACAAATGAACAGAAGAAACAGGTACTCATGGACATGGACAATGGACTAGTGGTTACCAGAGGGTAGAGGGTGTGAGAGGAGAGGGGAAGTAGATAGGGTAAACAGGATTAAATGTAGGAGGGTAGGAGGAGGGTGAAGTGGGTAAAGGGGATCAAATATATGGTAGCTGAAAGAAACTGGACTCTGGGTGGTAGTCACACAATAAAATATATAGATGTCAAATTATAATGTACACATGAAAATTATGTAACTATTAACCAATATTACCCCAATAAATTAAAAAAAAAAAAGAAAAAGAAAAGACACACAAAAAAACTTGGAATGGAATAAACAGGCAGACAAATACGCAAATAAATAAATAAATAAAATCAAAATAAAAAAAAAATAAACTGAACCCAAGCAAATGTTACTATTTCTCTCAACTAAGGTCAAAACAGTGTGGATTAATAAAAGTGAAGAGATGCAAAATAATTAGGTGCATAAAACAGAACTTATCTCTATTTGGACAGAGTGAAAAGGAGGATATGGTCAAGTAAATTCTTCATGTTCCTGGCTTGAACAACTGATTTAAGTCATTAACTGAAAAAGAGAAGAGTAAGAGAGGAACAAGTAATTTGGGGCAGGCCAATTTGCTTCAATATAAATTTATTTTATTCCATTTCATATTGGCTCTCAACACTTTCAGTAAATGTTTAATTTATTTTTAAGTATCAAATTCCTCACACGACCTATTCTTAATATTTTCTGTACCTCTTTACCACCATCTCCCTCCAAACTCTGTAGATGAATTGCTTAACTTCCTATTCTACTGAAAATAATTTTTTGAGAAGACAAGTAAGGCTTTTTAAAAATGATCTCTCCTAATTTCAATTAAAACATTTTGCCAACCTTATTCTATTCTGCAATTCTCAGAAGTGTACCTCCTCTTATTTGTTTTAAGAAATCTCTCAGTACTTGACATCATTCTCCATTTGTCATGTCCAATTGAATATCTTACAGGCACTGCATAAGTATATGATCTGTGTTTTTCCTTACTCTGTGCTATTGCTTACACTGTCACCTGACTGAATTACTTTTTCAGTGCTTCACATTCATGAATCTCCCTCTTCTTCAACCTTTTGTCTTATCATCCATCATGTAGGAAATTATTTTGTTCTTATCTGAATTCAGATTATTTCTAATCTTTACTCCTCTAATGCCATTTATTGTTTGTGGTTATTTATGTACACATTGTTTGTCTCATCTACTCTGATAGTTATTTAAGGGGAAAATAACTCTTTTTCATTTCTATTATAGCATAACCTGGAGCAGTGGATTGCATATGATAGTTTAGTCAAAGAGATTTTAATTGATTGAATAAACAAGAACTAGCCAAGGTAACTATAGTGGAAGTTGTGATTAATGAGAACCTTCTATACTATTAAGTTTCACATGAAAAACGTATCCCCAAACTTTCATTTGGACCATTTCACTGTGGAAGCTAGAAGATGCCTTTGAAAACGGGCCTGAGCCCTTTGTGTTTCTCACTCAATCATAAGACATACCCCCATAAATTCTAACATTTTGTTCTATTAATCCTAATAACTTATTAGGATTAATAAATTATTAATCCTAATAAATTATTAATAAAGTCTAACATTTTGCTCTATTAATCTTAATAGAGCAAAATAAGAAATAAGATGGTTTCAGATAACAAACCATCTTTTTATGTTTTTAAATTCTAGCCACACTAATTTATGCTTTCGTAATATTGTTATATATTTGTACATATTTTTTGCTAAATGATTCTTTTTTCTTCTAAATTGTCCACATTTCTAAATAAAAGACCAATTATCATACTTACATATTTGTGAATGCTTTGAAATTTAAAAATAACTGATATTTAAACATAATCATAATTAGTGAAGCCCTGTTTTTCATCAACCAAAGCTCAACAAGAAAACAAAAAGCATAGAATCAAGATAAAGTTAGGCTAGATTCAAGTATAAATTTTCCAGCAATGAAAACTGCTAAGAACTTAGATTTGTATTGGAAAATTTTTAAAAATGCCCATGCAAGAAAACCTAAAGTGCAGAACTGCTATAATAAAGTTACTGAAAGTGCAACTTTTTCTCTACCAAGACTCAGTAAACTTTAGACTATGCTCACTGATCCTGTAAATGAAATTTACAAATAATAGTACACTTACTTAAAAGAAAAGTTTTGGTCACAATATGACTAACAAATAACAAATTCACAAATTATTTCAACTTTTGACCATTTTTTGTGATGTCCTTGCTTTGCTTATGCTCAATGTATAACCAGCTTTTCTAGCTGTTATAATCTATTTCCTAGAACACTAAGACAATCATTTACATATTAAAAAGTAACCATTGTTTGAGTAGAGACAATACCAAACATATGGAGAAGAGTATAATCCTTTCTTTCTTTTTCTTTCTTTCTTTCTTTCTTTCTTTCTTT
>NW_011888844.1:9252166-9276159 GCF_000151845.1 Pteropus vampyrus | reverse complement strand
TTCTTCTTCTCTCTCTCTCTCTCTCTTTCTATTTTGCCAAGCTGTTTTCATGTTGAAAAGTAAAAAGCTCTCTACACTGTCAGAATAAAAAAAAAATACTGCCAAAATACTTCAGCTTTAAGCTTTCATTCCATCTACTGAAAACACACTCCAAAAGAACTGAATCAGATCCAATCATTCAGGAATAATTTAAACATTTTTATGGGGTCAACAATGCAAAGTTTGTGTAAAGTTGCTATGTTATCCAGGTGCAAGATTCAAAATTCTACAGAAATCTTGCCATCCCAGGATCTGTAGCAATAGAAGGATCTTGCAGAGCCATGCATAATTGTACCCTAGAGAGAACTAAAAGATGAAATATCTGCTACACACAAAACAAATAAAAGAAAAACAAGTAAAATAGTTTTGTGGATAGATGCTGTGGTAGATGCAGGCATTGTAGAGTTTTAATTTTAATAATTTGAGTGAGGTCGCTTTAAGTAAAAATTAAAAACTTTTATTTGATAGTGAATGTTTATTTAGAATATCAAAAGAAATACCATGAAATTTTTAATTTAGAAATATTGAAACATCCAAAAAAAAGAACATCACATATATATTTTAGCTTATTATTAGTTTTAAGTATACAGTACATTGGTCAGACATTTATACAGTTTATGAAATGATTCCTCTGAATACATATTTTCTCCACTGGCTCTACACCTAGCCATTACATTACTGCAGAATGCATTCCCTAGGCCATGCTCCCATCTCCATGACAGTCTATCAAATACCGATTTGTCATTCTTTAAGCCTTCACCCCTTTCTCCCAGCTTCTCAAATCTCCTCTCCTCTGGCAATAATCAGATTGTCATCTATATTTATGTCTGTTTTTGATAGTTTGTTCTTTTTGTTCCTTAGATTCCACATATAAGTGAAATAATACATTATTTATGTTTCTCTGTCTGATATATTTCCCTCAGCATAATAACCTCTAGGTCCATCCATGTTGTTACTAATGGTAGGATTTCATTTTTTAATGGCTGAGTAATATTCCATTGTATATATGAACCAGAAATTATTTATCCAATTATCTGTTGATGAGCATTTAGGTTGCTTCCATATCTTGGCTACTGTAAATAGTGCTGCCATGAATATAGGGGGTGCATAGATTTTTACAAATTATTGTTTTGGTTTTCTTTGTATTAATACCCAGATGTACAATCACTGAGTCAAAAGGTATATCTATTTTTAAATTTTTGAGGAACCTCCAGACTACTTTTCATAGTGGCTGTACCAATTTATAATCCAATCAACAGTGTATGAGGATTCCCTTATCTTCACATCCTCAGCAACACTTGTTATTTGATTTATTGATGACAGCCATTCTTACAGGTGTGAGGTGATATCTCATTGTGGTTTGAATTTGCATTTCTCGAATGATTAGTGACCTTGAGCATTTTTTCATATGTCTATTGGCCATTTGTATTTCCTCTTTGGAGAAATATCTATTCAAGTCTTCTGCCCATTTTTTCAATTGGATTATTTGTTGTTGTTGTTGTTGTTGCTGTTGTTGTTGTTGTTGAGTTATATGAGTTCTTTATATATTTGGATATTAACATCTTATCAGATGTATTCTCCCATTTACTAGGTTGTCCTTTTGCTTCGTTGATGGTTTCCTTTACTGTGCAAAAACTTTTTAGTCTGATGTTGTTCCATTTGCTTATTTTCTCTTTTGTTTCCCTTGCCTGAGGAGATACGTCCAAAAATAAATTACTAGTAGCAATATCAGAGAGATTAATGCTTATGTTTGCTTCTAGAAGTTTTTTTGTTTGGGGTCTTACATTTAAGTCTATAATCCATTTTGAGTCTATTCTTGTATATGGTGATCCAGATAAGAAAGTGATCGTTTCTTTTTTTCTTTTTTTTGCATATACCTGTCCAGTTTTCCCAACACCATTTGTTTAAGAGACATTCTTTACCCCATTGTATATTGTTGCCTCCTTAGTCGTATATTAAATGAATGTATAGGCATATGGATCTATTTCTGAGCTCTCTATTCTGTTCCATTGATCAATGTATCTATTTTTATGCCAGTGTTGTTTTGATTACTATAGCCTTGTAGTATAGTTTGATATCAGGTAGTATGATACCTCCAACTTTGTTCTTCCTTCTCAAGATTGCTGTGGCTATTTGGGGTCTTTTATGGTTCCGTAGAAATTTTAGGATTATTTGTTCTAGCTCTCTGAAAAATGCTATTGGTATTTTGATAGGGATTGCATTGAATCTACAGTTTGTTTTGGGTGGTATGACCAAACAATGTTGATTCTTTCTACCCATGAGCATGGTTTATGCTTCCATTTATTTGTATCTTCTTCAATTTCTCTTTTCAATGACATAATTTTCTGAGAACAGATCTTTTGCTTTCTTGGTTAATTTGACTCTTGTGTATTTAATTATTTTGATGCAATTGTAAATGAAATTGTTTTCTTAATTTGTCTTTCTGAAAGTTCATCATTGGTGTATAAAAATTCCACTGACTTCTGAATATTAATTTTGTTTCCTGCTACTTTACTGAATTTATTGATTAGTTCTAACAGGTTTTTGGGGGAATCTTTAGGGTTCTTTATATGTAGTATCATGTCATCTGCAAATAATGAGAGTTTTACTTCTCCTTTTCCAATTCAGATACCTTTTATTTCTCTTTCTTGTCTAATTGCTCTGGCTGGGACTTCCAATACAATGTTGAACAGAAGTGGTAAAAGTGAACATCCTTGTCTTGTTCCTGATCTTAAGGAAAATGCTTTTAGCCTTTCTCCATTGAGTATGATGTTAGCTGTAGGTTCGTCATATATGGCCTTTATTATGTTGAGGTATGTTTCCTCTATTCCTGCTTTGCTGACAGTTTTTATCATAAATCAATGCTGGATTTGGTTGAATGTTTTTTCTGCATCTATTGATATGATCATATGATTTTTATCTTTCAATTTGCTAATGTGGTGCAGTACATAAATCGATTTGCAGATATTGTACCAAACTTGTATTCCAGGAATAATTTCAATTTGATCATGGTGTATGATATTTTTAATGTATTGTTGAATTTAGTTTGCTTATATTTTGTTGATGATTTTTGCATTAATACTTATAAGAGATTTCAGCCTATAATTCTCTTTTTTTGTAATGTCTTTGTCTGGTTTTGGAATCAAGGTAATGGTGGCCTCATAAAAGAAATTATGGAGCCTTCTCATTTTTTGAATATTTTGGAATAGTTTAAGAAGAATAGATGTTAATTCTTCTTTGAATGTTTGATAAAATTTGCCTATGAAGCCATCAGGTTCAGGACTTTTGTTTTTTGGGAGTTTTTTGATTACTGATTTAATTTATTGGTGGTAATCAGTGGGTTCAGATTTTCTGTTTCTTTTTGACTCAGTCTCGGAAGATTGTATGTTTCTAGGAATATATCTTCCATATTGTCCAATTTATGGGCATATTTTCTTATGATCCTTTGTATTTCTGTGGAGTCTGTAGTTATTTCTCCCTTTTTATTTCTGATTTTATTCATTTGAGTCCTCTCTCTTTTTTCCTAATGGTTCTGCTTAAAGGTTTATCAATTTTCTTTATTTCTTCAGTGAACCAGCTCTTGGCTTCATTAATCTTTTGCATTGTTTTTTTCTGGACTCTATTTAATTTTTTTAATTCATTTATGTTCTGATCTTTATTATTTCCTTCCTTCTACCTACTTTGGGTTTTGTTTGCTGTTTTTTTTTGTTGTTGTTCTTTTAAAAATATGGAACACTTCACAAATTTGCATGTCATCCTCACGCCTGGGCCATTCTAATCTCTGTATCGTTCTAATTTTAGTATGTGTATTGCTGAAGGAAGCCAGAACATAATATTTTTTAAATTAATGTCTAACAAATCTCTTTTAGATTATTTTCGTACATTTTTTACTTTATTCTCTTTGATCATCTAGTCATAGGACAACAATATTATGACATCATTTTCTATAAGGAACAGAGAATAATTTAGTTTTTTTCCTAGCATAGTTTAGAAAAATTTCTTACAGTTTTATAGCTTGTAGTTGGAAATGCCAAGCTATGGAATTGTAGCCAAATTTTTAAAAAAATATCTATTAAGTCTATATCATACATAAACAGTAAGATTTGGAATAAGATTCCAAAACTTAGCTTCTGGTTATACAAATTTCAAACCTTGTTTCTCATGCACTACTAACATACTTCCAGTACTGAGTACCTTGAGACAGAATTATATTACAGTATGACCTATGACACTGCAATTTGATGTCATGATGCACAGTGAATTGGCACAGTAGGAAATAGAAATATTCTGGGAAGCCGACTCTATAACACATTGACTAGTAATAATTTAAATATATATAAACAAATGACTGTTGTCCATATAAACACTTACAAATGTAAATGTACCCCCAACTCATATTCTTCTAGATTCAAAAATGTCTGTGTCCTTTCTAATATCACCTGATAAGTTAGGAAGTGTAACAAAGAAGAATGTGGAGTGGAAAGAGACAGTAGTCTTAAGTAATTATGCTTAAAAAACCTTACTGTTAAAGATTTTACAAAAACACACAACACATAGGAACACATCTGTAGGCTCCTTCCAGAACCTTAGAAGTGGCCAATGAAGTGAGGGGCTCAGATATTAAGCTTCATTAGCTTTACAGAAAATTCGTCTCTCGTGGAATGACAGACTCATACCATATTAGCAGAATTATTACTTTTTTGTCCATTAGAAACATTTGTGTGTGTGTGTGTGTGTGTGTGTGTGTGTGTGTGTGTGTGTGTGTGGTGGGAGTAGGAAGAGGAGGTGAGGTGCATGGCAATGTAACTTATGTGTGTTTCAGTCCAGAAATAGTTGACAAACTCAAGCTGGGAATTTATAGTGGTTACCGATTAAGCTTTCTGGAAGTAAGATTCTTTACACAGTCACATTTCTTAATCCAAGTCATTTTTATCTCTATTCTTTTGTTAATTGATTCAAAAAAGAAGAAATAAGAGTGAGTCACAGGCATTTGATCCAAAATGTCTAGAAAGTACTCATAGAAGCAGGAAAAGCCTTCTATAGTTGCCTATTACCAGGATTGTGCAGCTACAAGAGTTGACCTTGATTTAATCAATATGATAAGAGTGATGCCTTTCTCTGAAAGCAAATTTGAGATGAAGATTCTCAGATCCTATTAATGTAATGCTCATGAGTAGAATGTCATATATTCTCATAATCACAAAAGAGACTAGATATCTACTCTAAATCCTGCAACCACAATAATGATCACTTTAGTTTTAAAAAAATAAAAGACATAATTCAATATACAAATGACATATTATAAAATTGTACACTTGAAATCTATGTAACTTTATTAAACAATATCACTTCAATAAATGTAATAAAATAAAAAGAATGCTGATTCTTGATTAAAATTATCTGTTTGACATCCACTTCTTATTGTTACGGAATATTCAGAGCTTCACGAATTTATCTGATGTTTACTACTATAGATTGATCATAAACACCTTTGCCTTGGATTCTAAATTATATATGTATATATAATTCAGAAAGATTTAAAACAGTAATAATGTCATAAAACTTTTTTCCAGATATAAATTCAGAAAACAAAACAATCAAAAATTATATTTTTGAAATACAACACAAAACAAAGTGTGCTGAAAAATCTGATTGCCTAACTAAGGAGTTGTCTTTTGCCTAAGATGATATTACTTTTAATAATGTAGTTTCACCAATATTGTTAAAGATTTATATCTACTCAAATTTGTTCAGAAATAAAAATACCGTATTTATTTCAGAAAGCACATAAAAGATTCCCAGTAATCCCACTTTCATAAGTGTCTACCATTCGAGTACTTTGGAAGTCAATTTTTTTACATTTGTATATTTTAATTTGATATTGGAGAAGTTTGTGCTTAATCATTTATATTGACATTGTTTTATAATAAATAAGCCCATGTTAAATTATTCTATATGCAATAAAAAACACTTTTTCAAACTAATATTTTTATTCTTGTATTTTGTTTGAATCTTTTTCAGAATAATCTAAAAATAGAATCCTTGAACCTTTGTCTTTGCCCTTGTAGGAAATGGTACTGGAAATTTAAAGCTGATAAAGTAATACACTAAACTATCATCTTACTATCTGTGGTTATTGACTCAATATGACAAAAATGCTGATGATAGCTATTGGTTCAAGACTGAAATAAAGTATCCACAGTATATAATGCATCTTTACACTTATTTCAAAAAAGATGATGTACAAATTATATAGAGGACAAATTAAGTAATATTTTACTATGATATCAATCACACTGACAATGGTTCAGTCTATCATCTAGTTGGGTAAGAGGAATGCAAAATTCAGTGTGATAGTAAATCTTGGGTTTTCCCTTTCTCTTACTCGTATTAAAGAATAAAACAAGAACCTACTTGTGTTTCAAAACAAAGAAGCATTTGTATGATGTAGATCTTGGATTTTCATCTATATTTTATAATATGAGACTGGAGGGCATCAAAAAAGAGATAATGAAAAAGAGAAGCAAACTTTTAAGCATGGAGAGACATCAAAACATAGATAAATGTGTCCAACAGAATATCATAAGTATTTTAAATCAGAGATCATTAATTAGACTTATGTTAGGTTCTCAATGCATTGAATAGCCAATACTACATACCATAAAATATCAGTAAATGTTAAATACATGAATGAAATTTACCGATATAATAAACATGCTTATGAACATTTCTTGGTCTCTAAAATTAATCTGTTCATCTTTCCCAAGACTCAAACTAGAATATTCCCTGTATTAATTAATTTCTGAGTCCACTGCAGAAAGAGGAGTAGACCTAAATTTCGACCTAAATTTAAATATCAGAGTGTTATTACATAAGTATATCAACTATAAACAGCAAACATATTTCAATGCTCTGGAAGACAACTCAATAAGTTACAAGTAAATCATGGTTTGTATTCACCATCGACTTGCAAAACACACTGCTTATAGCACACAAGCCCTGATATTTTTATACATATGATGAATTAGAAGCCAAATTCAATAATATACACCTATAAGGGCCCCGGTGATTCTAATATAGTGAGTGTTTATATTAAACTGATTATGCTAACACTACTTCAGGTTGCGCTTAATGTTTCTAGTTTCTGAATGCTTAGCTTAATATATCACATACTAGCATTTCACCTCTGATTATTATTTTGTGTTTGTTTGTATGTGTTTGTGTGTGTGCATTAACAATAAAATATCATGAAAAAAAGATACCTAATTATTTTTCTTATCAATCCAAGCTGGATTTCAAATTTTATTTTTGGAGAGAAATTTTCAGAAACTAATAAGTTTTTCGTCCAAGAAATCAACATTCTGTTTATAAATCATAAAAATCTATAACTGCAAGAGACCATTTAAATGGTTATACAATTATTCACTCTGCCTCTTCAAATAACTGCATTTTTGAAAAATCCAACATCAATTAATTTACCTAGATTTCAGACTTCCAAAAATTTTTAGTTTTAAAAATTGCTCTGAACCTGGTCCAAAGGGGCAATATTCTTCCCTAAAGTCTTCTCTACCCACAAGACTAAAGCAGTACCAAAACCAGACTTTGTCTAAGACTACTCTTCATAAAATAAAGCAATAATTTAGAAGCTATAAGGAAACAGACGTAAAGAGAGGAAACAGATGATTTCTAAAAAACAGACAGTAGGCCATTATAAAAAGATGAAAACAACATTATTTAGACAATTTGCTGTGGAAACAAATTAGTTCGACAAATATTTTTTGAGAGAATAATCAGTGCAGAATTCTACCAATATGCTCTAAAATTGGACAGAAAACAATTTTAAAAAGTCAGAGGCAGAGGGATTATTTCTTGTTTTTTGGTATTTGAGGAAAGTACAGTCATGCAGATATGAAGGATTATAAGCATGCAAAGCAAAGGAAGTAATAGGTAGCTGAGTTTAGTGAAGCACAGAGTATACAAAGGAAGCGTAGAATTGAAATATAGACTGAAATAATATAGAAAAAAAAAACCCTCTAATTACCAAGCTAAGAATATTGGAATTCAATTAGTAAGCAATAGAAACCACTAGAAGCCTTTGCACAGAAAGGCAACCAATTATATCAAGTCTATATTTTAGGAATGTCGTTTAAACATCAAACAAACTCGCACAACACAAAACAGCCATTCACTCTGTTGTTTAACATTAATACAGCTAGGTGTTTTTATAATGATCAATCTGAGTCATAAACAAAATTTGTGAGATCAATAACATAAAGTATGTAGGGGAGGTTAAATAAAAGTATAGTTTTTGTAAGCAATTTAAATTGTTATTAGTTTAAAATAGTTATAACTATAAAATATTTTATGTAAGCCTTATGTTAACCACAAACAAAATACCTAGAAGATAAAAGAAAATGAGAAAGGAATCGAAGCATGTCTACACAAAAAATCAACAAAACACAAAGAAAGACAGAAAGAAAGAAAACGTGGGATGAAAAAGGTATGACAGAAAAAAACAATTAACAGAAAAGGAATAGTAAGGCCTTTTCTAAGAATAATTATTTTAAATTAAATGAATTATACTCCCCAATCAAAAGACACACAGCAGCTGGAGACAAAAAAAAAAAAAAAAGTATCCAACTGTATGCTCTATACAAAAGACTCATTGTAGATTTAAAGATACACATAAGCTAAAAGTGAAAAAATTGGAAAAAGTATTCCATGCAAATGTCCATGAAAGAAAGAAGACAAAAGTTTACTTTAAGTCACAAACTGTTCACAAGTGTCAAATAAGGATATTATATAATAATAAAAGGATCAATTCACCAAGAAGATATACCAACTATAAATAAATATGCACTCAAATTCAGAGCACCTAAATATATGAGGTAAACATTGACAGAAATAAAGGACAAAATAGGTAGCAACATAATCAATTTCATAAGCATTTAGATTCCACATATTAATGAGATCATGTAGTACTTGCCTTTCTGTGTCTGGTTTATTTTATTTAGAATAATGTCCTCTAACATGAGGTTCTAACATGTTTTCACAAATGACAGGATTTCCTTCTTTTCAAGAATGAATAATACTCCATTTTTATGTATATATATATATATATACATAAAAGAAAATGTGGTGTGTATATATATATATGTGGTGTTATATATATATATATAAGCATATATATATGCATATATATATATGTGGTGTGTATATATAAATGTGGTGTGTATATATATGTATATATACACATCACATTTTCTTGATTTATTCATCCACTTTTGGATACTTAGATTATTTCCATATCTTGACTATTGTGAATAATGCTGTAATAAACATGGAAGTGCATATGTCTCTTCAAGATATCAATTTCATTTCTTTTGAATATATATCATTTTGGTTGTCAATTATAAATTGATAAAGCTAGAAAGATTGATAAAAATTTCAATATAAATAAATATAAATGGTTAAATATATTTGAGCATTAAAAGGTATAAACTTCACATATCTAGCTAATTAGCAGAACATAGTACAATGATTCGAATTCCATTCTCAGTTTCCTGTTCTGCAAAATTGGGATAATATAATACTTCCCTCATAGGATGTGTAAGGATTAAATGAGTTCATACATGTAAAGTGTTTAGAACAGTCTGTGGTATATATTAAATGTCTGATAAATGTTAATTAACAGTGCATGCATCACAGATGACTTAGTTGATAGAATGCCATAATAATTATATATCTCTATCTATCTATCTATCTATGTATCGATCTATCTATCTATCATCTATATATCATCTATCATCTATCTATCTATGTATCGATCTATCTATCTATCTATCACCTATTATTATCATCACCATCATCATCATCTATCTATCTAATCTTAAAAACAGTGTCTGTTTCAGAATTTAATAGCCTTCAGTCAAGAACTATTCCCTTGGTATTCTATTCCATCATAATTAAGTTTATAATGTTCATAGGCTGGAAAATAGAATGTTATGTTGCCTTTATGGTTATCCTTATAATACATGAAAAATCTAAAATATGTTGCCTGATTTATTTAGATGAAATAGTTTTAGCTCTTAAACTGACTTAAGAAGTTCTAGATTTCATTACTGTAAGCATTTCCCTTATTCTCTTTGAAACTTGTCTATATTGATCTCAAAATTTCAACACTTAATTGCAATAGAAATTTAAGTACTCTAGCTTCCTGCGGTCCAAGATAATTGAAAATTTAACAAACATTTTGAAATTCAAAGAATACTGATGATTCAAGCACTAATCATGCATAAACAACATTATGAAGCACTGTAGCAGCAGATAGGTGGGAAACCATATCCTTGACCTAGATATGCCTTTAGAAAAGAAATATGAAGACCATACTTTCAGAGATCATTTCTATAGTTTGTTACTAGAGAAGTTTCTCTGAATGTATAGAGCATCAGAAACCACGAAAAGGAAGTACAGTATTTTGTCCTGAGCATGAAGCTGGTTTTTGGTGTTGCATTTGCAACTACTATTAGCTATTGATGATCATTCTTCTCTCTCTTGGAGAGAGTGAGGAGAGAATGCAGTCTGATTGGTTCTTGTTTAACTAAATACACTAATGTTACAATGTTTCAATTTTTTCTAATGTATAGTTACATTTGTATTCAGTTTTGCTTTTTTATTTCAATCTTTGTTGGTCCGGTTCTCATAGCTTTTTTTTTTTTTTTTTTGTGGCAGGAGAGAGATTTTTCCTCGCCCCCCCACAAGTGCTTACTAAGTAGCACACTACTTTTTTTTTTTGCCTGTGAGTATATAGTATTTACATGTAGTTACCACTTTTCCTGGGCAAGCTAGTTTTCTCCGAATCTTGTTATTAAAGTGTTTGAAGCATCTCTGTGTTTTGAGCAGTAGGAGACAGTCTGACTATCAAAGTGATTTAAAGTAGTTTTAAATGCATATTTGATATGTTTTTTAATTGTTTTGAGATGGTTTGTTCTTAAGCTGCAGATAAATTCCAAACCTACAGAAAAGTTTGGTTTAAGAGTTTATTTGAGCCAAGGTTTAGGGGCTAGTCCTGGAAGCAAAATTGGAAAGGAGTGAGAAAATGCTAATTTGAGAAATAGTAGTTTGACAGAGGAGAAGGCCACATGAAGTCCATTGGTGGAAGATTAAGGAGATAGGCAAAAGTAAAACAGGGCAATCTCCAGTAATAGATAAAAAGTAAAATGGAGAGATACTTTTTTTACATTGATGTGTGTAGGATGGGGAAGAAAAAGAAAAGGAATAGGAGGAGAAAGAAATGCCTATATTACGTTTAGTTGGTCCCAAGCTATTGATATTGTAGTAGAGGTTTAAAAACTTTCATTTTATATACTAAAATGGCATATATCCAAAGGAAATGAAGTCAGTATCTTGAAGAGGCATATGCACTCCCATGTTTATTACAGCATTATTCACAATAGCCAAGACATGGAAATAACCTAAATATACAACGATGGATTTTTCCTAAGTTTTAAAGAGGAATCTCCTTACGACAAAAACAACAAAATGTTTTAAGTATGCAATTTTAAATAATTATGCTTTGAAAAGAAAAATAAACATATTAGCCATATCATTATTAAATGGATTTTCTGCTACTCACATGTTAACAGTGATTCACACAGAATAAACTAGCACAAAAATCATTTGAGCTTTATGAGTAAAAATTTGTTCCTAGAACGAAGAATTTTCCACAAGGAATACAAAACATAAGATGGAATAAAATATAGAATACAAAAATTTACTACTTTTGTAATTTTTGTATTTCCTTCATCTTCCCTCTGCATACTTACAGATTATTCTATACTATTTTTTTTTCAACTGAGTAAATATTCTAGGACATAACTAAACTTACATTTATGAAATGAAAAAAATGCCAATAAATGAGAAAAAGTTATATATTTAAGAAAAAATGGTTTCTTCAACCAATAATTTTGTAGATATTTAAAATGAAAAAAAACAACTGTTTTATTTCAAAAATACAAAATAGTATTGTAGTTGATAAGTTACTCATATTATACTTTGTCACTCTAAATGTCTAATGAGAAGATTTAGAATTTATAATATGTTATCCTTATAGGGAGTAAAACTGGGCCTTACAAATATTAAACTATCCACATTTGGAAAAGGGGACTAAATGGTACAAAATTAGAAGAGCGATATTGCCCTCTTTTTAGATTTCTTTTTTCTCCTGTATCCATCCTCCTTTTGAGATCCCTCATAAATACAGAAAAAAATAAACATGTGGATATGCTAAAAAATACCAAATACAATTAGAAGCTATAGATATTAATACTCCCCAAGAACAGAACTTAGAAGCCCTAAAGAAATTTGTCTTTATTACAATTAGGAAAGTGAATTATATTAAAGGAAAATTGTACCTATGCCCAGTCTTCACTTACAGTGAGGAAGCAGTGGTGTAGGTTGAACATAAAGGAATGAATGGATAGTGATTTTGAAGAGAACGTCAGTAGGACTTGAGGATAAAATTTTGTTTCAGAGATTTAACCCTGATTGAGAAAATATCACTGCCCTTAGTTGAAGTAATGGAATTAGGAATAATAATGCAAACATAAATATATTTTGGAAAGGTGGGAAGATAAGGAATCTTATTTTAAGTATATTTGAATCTTATTTTATGTATATTGAGTGAGGAAGTAACTGGACTTCCGAATGATATTATTGCCAACATTTAGACATATAAAATGGAGCTAATATTAAAGAGGCTGCAGCCAAACATAAATATATGAGGATGTCAGCATAGAGGTGGTTGTTGAAGCCACGACATATGATGATTTTATTACCCTCAATGGAGAAGATGAATAGAATCAAGTGAATTATTAACCAAATACACCTATTATGAAGTAGTTAAGAAGGAATATTTTGGAAATTGCAGTTTATGTTTAATATTTTTACTATGAGTATACATCCACATGGGATACCAAATTAAAAATGACTTCATTTTCATTTTAAAGCCCTTTAAATGAGGGTTCTCCTTGGCTCGGTTGTTCCCTGGTTCCAAGTGTTCATTCTGATGAGTTCCATTCCTGGAACAAAGGGAAAATACTGAATAACTTTCTCTGCCACGGGGCATTCAACTTAATATTTTCAGTATTAAATACACTTATTGCTTCAAATATATTTTATGATCTATAATGAGAGAGAAAATGTTTGTGACCTAATCAAAAAAGAAATATTAAATCTTGTCAAATCTTTTTGAGAAAAAAAATTATTTTCTATAAGAAATGAGACTTTGGTAATCGAAGTCATCTCAGTTAAATATATTGAATAACCATTCATTTTATCATTCATTCATTTATGTATTCATTCACCAAATATATACTTAACTAATTCTCAATATTATGCATCATGCCAGAAATTGGAGATGTAGCAGTAAGAAGAAAATGACCCAGTCTTTGCCTGAATCGAGCTTATAATAAAGAATTAGAGAGATATATCAAACATAAGATGATACAAATACAAATTTGCAAAATATTAGAATTGTTATGAACACAAAAGTATAGGACATTATAAAAATATATAACATATATTACGTATACATGAAGAGAGGCTGTCATAGAAGACTTCCCTGAGGAAGTGACCTTTAAATTGAAACTGAAAGAAGAATAAATGTTAATTTAGAGAAGTGGTGTGAAGATTAAAAAAAATATGCCAGGCAGACTAAATTGCATATTCAAAGTCTCTGGATTTGAGGAAGCCTAAAATTTCCCTGAACTTCAAATAAGACCAGTATGGTTGGACTTCACAGTGTACTTGTAAGGATGTTATGACCATGATAATATTCATCATGTTCAAGCATTAGAGAGTATAGTTACTGACCCATTTAGACTCACTATCTTGAGTGTGAACTTAAAATAATAAATTACTTGTGGGCCAGATTTTGCAAGAACTTTGATTTTACACCAATGATTGTGTATTTGTCCCAAGTATAATGAAAAACTTTGAGTAGTCTGGAAAATTCTACCATAAGACTTTTAAAGTAATTCATATAAAATATAATGGTGATATACAGTAAAGGAGCAATAATCAAATCGGTAAAAGTAGAGAAAGTGTCTGATATTTAACATCAACTTAATATGAAATGTGATATGTATCAAGAATTGTAAAAGGCCTGAGAGTTTTATCTTTTATGCAAGATGACAGATTAGCCTGGGGCAGTTTCATGGATGCTGGCAGAAGACATGAGACTCCTGGATTAGGAACAAAGGACTTTATTATGGCAAAGTACTTTATTATCATTATACCAGCAGTAATCAGAGTGTCAGCATTTGAGCCATTTATATAACCTCTAATTCTCACGGTAATATGAAATGGGCCTAAAAATAACATGAAGTGAATTGTTTTACAAGAGAAGATCCTTGGGTCTAGGGAATCCAAATCTTTATAATGGGCAGAAAGCTTACCTAACCTTTGTCTTAGATGGAGGCATTATCTTTATTACATTGCACAACAACAACAACAACAAAACAACAACAACAAAACTTGCTTTTCACTCTGGAGAAATAGTATCTTTACCATCCAAGATAAATAGCTATACAAACATACTTGAAAATATAGTCCAGAACAAAGACAGTGAGTGAAATTGTTTATTAGTTATAAAGAATAAATGAGATCCATGGAGAACTGTCTCCCAAAATTACGATGAGTAACAAAGAGGAATATATAAAGGAAGATTTTGAAATGTATAGATTATTCAAGATAATCAAAGAAGTGCTTCTGACTAAATCACAAATAATATATTTTTTTAAAAGTATGGAATAAGGAGAGTGATGAGGAAATGATAATGTTTCAGTTTTAGAAATGTTGACTTTAAAGTGCTGTTGTGATATCAAGGTAGAGATGCCAAGTAGATAGACATACGTGAGTGAAGCACAGGAAAATAAATTTGATAGTTTGATATAAAATTGGAAGTCATTTGCATTACTCAGCAATAGAAAGTTTATGTATGAATAAGGTTTCCGAGGGAGTAATAACCCTTCGTTATTACTTATGTATGTCCAGGAAAATGGAGTAAAGACAGTCTATTCAATAAAATGTGTTGGGAAAAATATACAGATACATGAAAAACATTAACCTAGACCACTTTCTTACACTATATATAAGAGTAAACTCAAAATGGATGAAAGATGTAAATGTAAGATTCAAAATTATAAAACTAGAAGAAAACATAGGTGGTAAACTCTCTGACATCGCTCTTAGTAATCTTTGTTTCTGATATGTAACTGAGGGCAAAGAAAATAATGAAACAAACAAAACGCAAATGAAACTACATTAAACTAAAAAGTTTTTGCACAGCAAAGAAAACCATTAACAAAATGGAAAGACAATTTACTGAATAGGAGAAGATATTTGCCAATGATACATCTGATAAAGGCTTAATATACAAAATTTATAAAGAATTCACGCAACTTAACACCAAAAAAAATCAATACAATTAAAAAATAAGCAGAAAACCTGAATAAGCATTTCTCCAAATAAAACATACATATGGACAATAGACATATTAAAATACCCTGAACATCACTAATCATCAGAGAAATGTAAATTAAAAATCACAATGAGATAGTGCCTCACGCCCATCAGAATCGTCATCATCAATAAATCAGAAACCAATAAGTGTTGATCAGGATGTGGAAAAAAGAGAACCTTTGTGTGATGTTGAAGGGTTGCAAATTGGTGCAGCCATTATGGTAAACAGTATGAAGTTTCCTAAAAAATTAAAAATATGACTAACTTATGACTCAGAAGCTCCACTTCTGCATATTTATCCAAAGAATTCCAAAACAGTAATTCAAAAAATTATGAACACCCCTATGTTAACCACAGCACTGTTATCTAAGATATGGAAGCCACATATATGCCCATAAATAGACAATTGGATAAAGAAAAGTCGGTACCTATGTGCAATGGAATATTACTCGGCCAAGAATGAAATATTACCATTTGCGACAACATGGATGGACCTAGAAACTATTATGATTAGTGAAATAATTAAATAATTAATAATAATAATAATAAATAAAATTAAAATTAAAAAGTAAAAATAAATAAATAAGTCAAACAGAGAAAGACAAATACCATACAGTCCACGTATATTTGGAATCTAAAAAATACAAGATAGATACAAACTCATAGATACAGAAAACAAACTGATGGTTGTGGGATGTCAGAAGAGTTAGGAGTATCGGGTGAAAAAGGTGAAAGGATTAAGAAGTACAAATTAGTAGTTACAAAATAGTCAAGAGAATGTGAAGTACAGCATAAAAAATATAGTCAATAATATTGTAACAACCATGTATAGTGACAGGTGGGTACTAAACTAATCAAGGAGAATCATTGTTTAAATAATATGAACATCTAACCAGTATACTGTACATCTGAAATTAATATAAAATAATATTGTCAACTGTAATTGTAAATGAATGAATGAATGAATGAATGAATAAGTAAGTAAGTAAGTAAGTAAGTAAGTAAGTAAGTAAGTAAGTAAGTAAGTAAGTAAAAAGATCTGGACAATATGTGTGAGATGCAAAAGAACTGCTACTTCTATTCTCCTCTCTAAACCTCTCAGGAGTCTCACTTGTGGTTCATCCTATCAAGCAACATACAGAAAAGCAATTTCTGAAAAATGTAGTTCAACCTAGCCACTTAAGCACATTAAAAATACTCACAAAGACTTATAAGCTTTGCATCTTGGGTAAAATTAATTAATTTCAATCTTATTATTTAAAATATGAAATATGATCATAATTCCATAGAATTGTTGCAAGAACAAAAAGAAAATAATAAACACAGTGTAGCACGGTGCCTAGAATATAATTTACTTTTCATAAAAAGTAATGTGTAGGATCAAATTCACTGAATATTACCCCAAAATTTATCTTTGCATTTTCTCTGTAATCACGTCTAATTTCACACTATGCCCCCTAGATGGATTCCTCAGTCCTCATTTAAAATTATATAATTAGAAAGACAAAAAAAATAATAATAATAACCTGTTTGAAGTATTATCTTTTTATTTTATCTATAATTATATCATTTTTATGTCACTGTCATTTTATTATATGCGTGTATGTGTGTATATATGCCAAGACTGTTCACATCATCTTTGGACTTCCTTATTCCCTTTACTCAGCTACCCTGGTCCAAATTAAAAAACAAACAAACAAAGAAACAAAAAATAGCCTTGAGTTTCCCAGCTTTTGGGTTAAAGCTTTGCAATAAACTCATCCTTCTGCTTTATTAGATTCAGTATGCAGTTTGAATTTTGACATTTCTTGGTGTCAGAAATGGCACACAAAGCAGCATCCATGGCTTCTTTCCTCTGGTTTTTTGACACAAGCATTAGTATCTGCAGAGCACTTTAGGATCCCATCTTTTTGTCTGGTCAGGAGTTGCCAGAGGTAAGCTCTTTCACATTCCAGGTTTCACTGCCTTGCGTTGATAGCCCTCCAAGTTTTTGTTTTGTTTTTTTTTGTTTGTTTGTTTATGCTTGGTGTATTCTACTGTCATGTGGTCTTGACAATCTAAAGAGTCTGCAGTTCCCTCTGGAACTCTCATTAATGTCTTTCTTTGTCTAGAAGGTGTGATATAACAAAAGATAATTTGTAAAAACAATGACCATTTGGGGAATCTTTTGATCTTAGTAAGTTAGTTTATCTCTGTAGTAAATTGTAATCAAAAGGATTCAAATTTAAACAACTACTTTGGGAACTGATGATCATGCACCCCTTGGTCAATCCACAGTATCATCTCTTTGGATATTGCTAGTATCCACAATTATACTTCTTCAGTTACTGTTGGTTTATCTTAATGTGCACATGAGGTAAACAAATAATATACCTGTTGCTAAAGATAATTTCAGAAGCCAAAATAGCAAAATTGTTGAGCTGAACACTTGAAAGATGTTAGAGCACATGCCACCTAACTCGAAAACTCCTATGCTAATATAAATTGATTACAAGATGGGGTAGATTGACACTAGGTCACCTACCAACCTCAAGAATATTTCTGTGCAATGAAGTAAGGTACACTGTAAAACACCATAGAATACTCAACCCAGCAGCACATTTCTCTTAGATATTGATGTGGCTCTGAGAGATTCAAGGCTTAGTAAAAGAAACAAAATCCTCAAGTTTCAAAGAATTGAACATGCCACCTTTCAGCAAAACTGCTTATTTTATATCTAAGAACTGTGATCCCAAAAGCTGTAGATGTCTAAAAAATGGCAAAATCTTAAGACAACCTAGAATTACATTGGCCATTATGAGGGATGTTCCAGTTAGATAAGATCAATCATATAAAAAGTGCACTTGAAAGCAAGAGTTTTCAAAAAAAATCAAAACAAAAAGAAGGGGATATCTATTTTAATTGTCATGCAGAAGATTACATAAAGTTGAAGAGTCTAGAATAGCTTTATCAAAAAATTTATTGCAAAGGCCAATGAAAAATTAAACACCAGAGTTACCTAAAACAAGACTTTAAGACTGATATGACTCCTATTACTCTGCTCTGTCATCTTTTATTTGAATACTCAGAGTCTACTAAGCCTCTGTCTGAATTGTCTTCTCATTCTGAAAAGACTACAAGACTATAAACAAAAGTGCACCAAGTTAATGGCCTTACAGATACCCCATATCTACCCTCCCACTGTTGATGGGACTTTGAGGGATTCTCCAGTAAACCGTTATTAGTTATTTGCTTAAATAGCCTGGGTAAAATTAAAGTCAATGAAAAATCTTGCCAAATTGGTAGATATTGGGGCTATATTCTCTACTTTAGACTCCACTTGCTCAGCAGCTCTCAGATGGCATGTTGAAAATTGGCATAAGCCAGTGAAGAGTGAGAATTCTTACCAGACTCGGATCTCCTGGATCTCTGCCTGCAGTGCCCAGTCCATCTTCAGGAGTGGCTCTGGACTTTGAAAGATAGTATCTTCTATATCCTTTTTGGTGACACATCTTGGACCCAAGGAGTTGTATTATAGTGCCAGAAATATTTACTGCTAAACAATTTCTTTAAAGTATCTCCATGGTCAGAAGTTGGCTCAATTAGAAACTGATATTCAGAGCCCAATAGGAATATTTTAAGCCTTCTTCTCTAAGCTAAAATGAAACTATGTACCCAGAGAGAAAGAAAAAAAAAACAAACAAAACAAAACAAAACAAAACAAAACAAAACAACAACTTCTGAAGTCTTTGTGGAAGAATTTACTGAAATATTCCAAAGACACAGCTCGAAATCTAAAACACGGGAAATTTTTGATACAATGCATCAAATTGAGGATAATGTAGTTGAATTGATGCGTCAGCCTATATCCTTCAGGATGCACCTGATTCTTTGAGATAAGTCAAATAATGGAAATTTGTTGAATATTTAGATTAATTCAAAATAAAATGAATTTCTGAAACATTAATCACTGAATATAGACCTATCTACTTTTGGCCTCTTTTACAAAGGAACTAAAGCTATTTAGATGTATTAGTAAACATCTTATATCACAATAAAAAAAATTTACTATGAGGAAGAATATGCTTCTAGAAATTGTAAAACATATTCGTAAATTTCCCAACCCATAGAATGCTGTAACAGACAGTCCACAATCTCTTACTTCTTAGCTTTTACTAGGAATTAAGGATTCTAAGGGTTAAGAATTCTACTTAATATATGTAATTAAAACTACTTAGAAACAATAAGGTGAAAGAAAACAGCATTATATGAAAAGTGAGGAAAGTAAAATGATTTACGATTTATTTTTCCTGAATGAGAAAGAAGAAAAAAATATAGGACTAAATCTGAATGAATATTTAAAAGTTATAGAAAATGTATTGAAACAATTATGTGTGGTCAAGTTGGCTAAGATCGAATGGATTTATTTATGTTTATTTAATGTTTTTTAATATTAAAAGCACACTGGTGCAAAATATGAATTTGTTTTTCAGTCTGCTAAAAAGGACAAAGTTTACTTGGACTTTTGGTCTGCTTTTGCTAAGAAATTGTGAAAGGGTTTTTTTTTTTTTTTAATCTTTAAATAATATGCCAGACCACAAATATTGTGTGTCTTACTATAATAATTTATTGTGCTTCCCATTATCCTTGTGAGGTGTTAGATCACTTAAGCAAATCCAGTCTTCTCAATATTTTTTTAAAAATATTTCAAAATTTTTAAATTATATGTGATATATGATATTGTATTAGTTTCAGGTATATAACATAGTCATTAGACTTGTATACAACTTACAAAGTGATCACTCTGATAAATCTAGTAACCATCTGACATCATGCATAGTTATTATAATATCCTTAACTACATTCCTTATGCTATACTTTATATCTCCATGACTGTTTTGAAACTAACAAATTGTATTACTTTTTTGAAATATATATCTTTTTATTTTTCAGTTATAATTGACATATGATATTATATTAGTTTCAGGTATACAACATTGTAATTAAACATTTATATAACTTACAAGGTGACTACACCAGTAAATCTAGTACCTATCTCACACCATACATAGTTGTTACAATATTATTGATTATATTCCTTATGCTATACTTTGCATCCCCATAACTATTTTATAACTACCAATTTGTACTTCTTCATCCCTTTTTTCTTTACCTACCCCCTTCAACCCTGATCCCACCTGGCAACCATCAAAATGTTCTCTGTATCTATGAGTTTATTTCTGTTTTGTTTATTTTGTTCTTTAATTCCACACATAAGTAAAATTATATGGCATTTATCTTTCTCTCTGTGGCTTACTCCACTTAGCACAATGCTTACTAGGTCCATCCATGATGTTGCAGATGACAAGATTTCATTTTGTTTTTTTTAAAGGCTGAGTAATATTCTATTGAATATATGTCTGACCTTTTCTTTATCCGTTTATTCATTGATGGTATCCAGATTACTCCTATATCTTGACTATTGTAAATAATGCTGCAATGGACATGTGAATTTAAATGTACCTTTGAAACAGTGTTTTGGGTTTCTTCAGATAACTACCCGGAAGTGAGAGTACTGGATACTTATTCATCTCTTGTTATAGCCTTTATTTTAGCCTATTTTGTTTGTTATAAGTATTGCTGCCCCAGCTTTTTTTTTTTTTCCATTCTCATGAAATATATTTTTTTTTATCTCTTTACTTTCAGTCTTTATGTGTCTTTTGACCTGAAGTGAGTCTCTTGTAGGCAGCATATGTAAGGGTCTTGTTTTCCTATAGGCTGATTGGTTGTGAGGACTGGTCGGTGATTACAGTGGAGGAGCTGTTGTGAGGTTGACCCTATAGAGCAGGATATCCTTTAGGATGGCCCTAGTACCTTCCCGGTCTGTCCTTTGGGTGTGTAATCCTTGAATGTTGCTCCATATATTGCTCTGGCTCAGACTAAAGCCAGCCACTCAGCAGGCAGGACAATGCCTCTTGGGTGGTGCCCTGCTCCAGGCCAAGTTGAGCCACAACATGTACCCTGTCCAGAGTCACCTGGCATGAGCCATCAAGCAATCTTTAGATGGCCGCCACTCACACTGGACTTGGATGTGCCTCAAGAGGCCAAGCCACGAACTGAGGTCATCTACCACTACTACCAAGCCCGAGGCAGCTCAGAAAGAGATACATGGCACACCAAGGCCGGATGCTGCTTATTTAGATTTTGTGAACTTATGAGAGATTTTGGGAAAGTCTGAAGCATGAGCCAAGATAAGCCATTTGTATGGAAAAGCCACTAGAAGAGGCTTGTTGAGTAGGGCAGAGCCTCAGGGAATCACTAGGGTGGGGCAACCAGTGTTAGCCAGATTGATGGAGACTCAGATAAGATGGACTCCTACATCTGCACACGGGGAGAGGAAGGGCTCAACAAAGGCTTCTACCAGCATTTTTGTCAGGTAGAAAGCTGCCCCTTCAGCTCTCCCTCTGAAGCCAGACAACTCAGTTCCTCTCTATATGCCTTTTGAGCTGCTGTCCCAGTACTAGAGCTCAGAACAAGTTTGTCAGTGGGTAAGTCCATGTCCTAAGCATTTAAGAAGAGCATCTGAGACCCCTGCAGCCTTTCATATAACTCAGCCACAAAATCTACTAATTTTTACATCCAGATTTTGTGGAGCCTTTTCTTCCTGACACTGGAAACTTAGGCTTGGACAGCTGGTGTGGTGCTGGGACACTTGCTTCTTTAGGCAGACCTCTGCAGCTGAGATATCCCTCCCAATTTTAACTGCCACATGCAGATGTGAGATCAGACCACTTCACATTTAATTGCAATTTTGATGTGTCATCCTGTCCAGAAATTCTCCAGCCTTCTCAATATTAAGAGAGCCAAGCTTTGTTCACAATCATGTAATCTTTTATATTTGCCTTAACATCTTCTATTGTCACTTTGGTTAAATATATAATTGTTTTATTTTACAAGGATCTGTGATTCTATTTAGTCAGCTGTTCAAACCTTTTGACATTTTGACAACTTTCCTAAAGCAAATAGTAAACAGATACTTTTTTTCTCCTCAAGTTATCTTGAGATTTTAAGAGATCTGGAAAGTCTCAAAGGATTTGTTTCTAATCTAGTAAGAAAGTGAACTACTTAAGTTTATTTCATTCGTTAAATTACATAGGAAGCCTTATCCAATAAGAAATGATGTTTAACCTTATATTTCCATGGATGCATGTTATAAATATGTGTTCTAGAAAATTATGAAATCCTAGAAATCTGATATGTCCTAGAATAATGTTATCAGTTATAATTCCAGTTACTTTAAAATATTGTATATCACAGAAATAACTAAATTTTCTAGTCAATTATATCATGAATTCTCATCAGATCTTTAAAAAGGTGCATTTTAAAGGTTTTTTTTTGTCATTTACAGTTTTTTTGTTTTGTTTCAGTTTAGTTTTGTTTTGTTTTTTACTCTGATGCTTTTTCTAAAGTGAAATTTATGGAAAGAACTCTACCAATAACTTTGACCACTGGAACTACTGCTAAGTTACCAGGTGTTAAATCTTGGGTGCATATTTTACAACCAAAGAGAGCTCCCATTATATCTGGTATTGTGTAAATATATGGGACACTTAAAATCAAATTGACTAGGAAGAGAAGTAGCCAATATTGAGGTAGATTGCTTCCTTCCAAGACTTCAGATCAAGAACATATGTTTCCAAGGAGTGATGTTAGAAGCATGTTGGCTTGAGAGATCCCCTTGATCTCTCCTTCTGAATTTACAAGTTGAACAGCTATAATGCAACAAAAGATCCCCTGCTGAACACACAAACACTTCTGAGAGATTTGTGCATCAAAACATCTGAAAGTAAGGGAGCAAATAGGGGAGAAGGGAAGGGAAAAGAACAGTGATGGGCGACAGTGATGTAGCCTGAGGTTCACTGTGAATCAGGGAACAGGAAAAGAATCAGGATACAAGTGTGCTCTCTGTATCATCAAGCATTACTGCCTGAATGATAACCATATAATGAGTCCAGACCCAGCAACTAGGGCAGAGACCATACAGAAGTGTGACAGCGGTTCTAGCAACTGCCCTTGTCAGGAAGAAAGCAAAGTTGCAGAGCCTGGACACCTACTCTCACCCTCCCAGAGCTAGTAGTGGACCCTAGAAGAATCTATAGTAGTGAGTGTCTGTTTATAAAGTAGAAAATCTACAGCCCTGAGAACCAAAGAGACAGCTCCTGAGTGTCAGATGCACCTTGAATCTAATCTCAGCGACGGGGGAGGAGTTACATAGGCAAGGCAGCTGAGGTCACACAGTCGCCATTACTGGGAGAAGAATGAAGCCACAAACACACCAGCAGCCTTTCCCAGTACACCACACACACAAACACTGATACTGTTCCCAGAAGGGGCATCTAGGTCGGGTTTTGTATTTTGATCCAATTTGCAACTCTGTGCCATTTTATTGGAGA
>NW_011888844.1:9251052-9251531 GCF_000151845.1 Pteropus vampyrus | reverse complement strand
CCTGCAAGTTGCATTACTCATAATTATGTATTTTTTTTTATCATTTTGATTTAGGCGAGCTGACTCCTTTCAGTATTTCTTGTAATTCAGGCTTTATAGTGGAGAATGCCCTCAATTTTTGTATGTCTGGAAAGGTCTTTATTTCTTTTTCATATCTAAAGGAGAGCTTAGCTGGATACATTATTCTTGGCTGGTATTCTTTTCATTTAATAGTTTGAATATTTGATTCCACTCCTTTCTGCCTATTAAGGTTTGAGCTGAGAAGTCTGACAATAATCTAACGGGTTTTGTTTCTAGGTTACTGTCCTCTTTTCCCTGGCTGCCCTGAGGTTCTTTCTTTGTCATTGATTTTTGATAATTTTATTTATTTTTCACATTAATTAAATAATTAATTAATTAATTAATTTTTATGGTGACATTGGTTAAGAAAATCCAATAAGTTTCAGCTGTACACTTTGACAGTAAGGCATATATGTATT
>NW_011888844.1:9249460-9251002 GCF_000151845.1 Pteropus vampyrus | reverse complement strand
ATTAATTAATTAATTAATTAATTTTTATGGTGACATTGGTTAAGAAAATCCAATAAGTTTCAGCTGTACACTTTGACAGTAAGGCATATATGTATTTACACTGTGTGTTCACCTTACATAGTTAGATTTCTTTCTCTCATCACACGTTTGACCTCCTTTACTCCATCTACCTTAACATTACCCACATAGCTTACCCTCTGGTAACTACTACTATATCGTCCATGTCCATGAGTCTCTGTTTATTTGTCCTGTTCATTTGTTGCTTTCAGGTTTATATCCCACGTATAAGTGATATCATTTGATTTTCAACTTTTTCTGTCTGGCTTATTTCGCTTAGCATAATTATCTCAAGGTCCATTCATGTTGTCTCAAATGTCAGTATTTCATCTCTTTTTATGCCTGAGTAATATTACAATGTATATATGTACCACAGACTCTTTATCCAATCATCTATTGTAGGACACTTTAGTTGCTTCAATGTTCTGGCCACCATGAATAATGCTGCTATAAAAATTATTATCAGTTTTCAAATCTTTGTAGTAATTGCTCAGTAGAGGGATTGCTGGATCACACAGTAGATCAATTCTTAGTTTTTTGAGGAACCTCCATACTGGCTATACCAATTTTCATAGTGGCTATACCAATTTGCGATCCCACCAGCATTGTATGAGGGTTCCTTTTTCTCTGCATTCTCTCCAATATCAGTTATACTTGTCCTATTGATTATAGTTATTCTAACAGGTGTGAAATGGTATCTCATTAGGTTTTCATTTGCATTTTCCCTAAAGCTAGCGATGGTGAGCATCTTTTCAAATATTTGTTGGCCATTTGTATGATTCTATGGAGAAGAGTCTGTTCAGAACTCCTGCCCTTTTTTTGATTGGATCATTTGTTTTTTTATTGTTATTGAATTGTATGAGTTCTTTGTATATTTTGGATAGTAGGTCCTTATTGGAGGAATTACTTGCAAATATATTTTCCCATTTGAATGGTTGTCTCTTTACCTCGTTGATGATTTCTTTTGCTGAGCAGAAAGATTTTAGTTTGATGTTATCCGATTCATTTATTTTTGCTTTTACTTCTCTTGCTTGAGGTCAAATTCATAAATCCTCTTTAAGCACAAGATCCTTGGGTTTAGTTCCTATGTTTTCTTCTATGCATTTTATTGTTTTAGATCTTATATATTCAGGTCCTTGATACATTTTGAGTTAATTTTGGTGTGTGGTGATAGACAACAGTCTAGGTTGCCTTCTTTTGCAGGTGGTGTTCTAGTTTTCACAGCACCATTTAGAAAAGAATTGGCTTTCTTTCCTCCGCTGTTTGTTTTTGGCTTTTATGTCAAAAATTATTTGCCCATATAAATATGGGATTACTTCTGGATTCTTGATTCTGTTCTACTGGTCCATGTGTCTGTTTTGCTACCAATTCCATGCCGTTTTGATTACTGTTGCTTTGTAGTATAATTTGAAGTCAGGCAGAATGATGCCTCCAGCCTAGTTCTTCTTTCTCAGGATGGCTTTGGCAATTTGGGGTCTTTCGTGC
>NW_011888844.1:9248882-9249410 GCF_000151845.1 Pteropus vampyrus | reverse complement strand
ACTGGTCCATGTGTCTGTTTTGCTACCAATTCCATGCCGTTTTGATTACTGTTGCTTTGTAGTATAATTTGAAGTCAGGCAGAATGATGCCTCCAGCCTAGTTCTTCTTTCTCAGGATGGCTTTGGCAATTTGGGGTCTTTCGTGCTTCCATATAAATCTGATGATTTTTTGTTTTATTTCTTTAACAAAATACCGATTGGATTTTGATGGGGATTGTATTAAATCTGTATAATGCTTTAGGTAATAAGTTCATTTTTAACTATGTTGATTCTTCCAATCCAAGAACACGGAATATCTTTTCATTTTTTTGTATCTTCTTAGATTTCTTTTAATAGGGTCTTGTAGTTTTCATTATATAGGTCCTTCACATGTTTTGTTACATTTATGCCTAGGTATTTTATTCTTTTTTTTTCTTTTTGCAACTGCAAAAGGAATTATTTTTTCCAGTTCTTTTTCTGACACTAAATTATCAGAGTATAGGAACACAATGGATTTTTGAACGTTGATTTTGTATCCAGAAACTTTAC
>NW_011888844.1:9245284-9247622 GCF_000151845.1 Pteropus vampyrus | reverse complement strand
TATGCCTAGGTATTTTATTCTTTTTTTTTCTTTTTGCAACTGCAAAAGGAATTATTTTTTCCAGTTCTTTTTCTGACACTAAATTATCAGAGTATAGGAACACAATGGATTTTTGAACGTTGATTTTGTATCCAGAAACTTTACTGTATTTGCTTATTGTTTCTAGTAATGTTCTTGTGGAGTCTTTAGGGTTTTCTATATAGAGAATCATGTCATTCGCAAATAGTGACAGTTTGCATTTTTTTTTCCTATTTGGATAGCTTTTCTATCTTTCTTTTGTCTGATTGCAGTAGCTAGGATCTTCAATGTTATATTGAATAGCAGTGGCAATAGTGGACAGCCTTGCCTTGTTCCTGATCTTAGAAGGAACATTTTTTAATTTTTCACCATTAAGTATAATGTTGTCTGAGGGTTTGTCTTATATGGCATTTATTATGTTCAGGTACTTTCTTTCTATACCGATTTTAAGTGTTTTGATAATAAATGATTGCAGTATCTTGTCAAAGGCTTTTTCTGCTTCTGTTGATATGATCATATGATTCTTATTTTTTAAATTTGTTTGTGTAGTGTATAACATTAATCGATTTGCGTATGTTGAACCAACTCTGTGCTTTTGCGATGAGGCCCACTTGATCGTGTTGTATACTCTTTTTAATATGTTGCTGTATTCGGTTCGCTAGTATCTTATTTAGGATTTTTGCATCCATGTTCATGAGAGATATTGGTCTGTAGTTTTCTTTTTTGGTATTATCTTTGCCAGGTTTTGGTATCAAGGTAATATTGCTTTATAAAATAAGTTGGAAAGTGTTGCCTCCTCTTTGATCCTTTGGAAGAGCTTTAGGAGAATAGGTATTAAATCTTTGAATGTTTGGTAAAATTCACTGGTGAAGCCATCTGGTCCTGGACTTTGACTTTTTGGTAGGTTTTTGATGATTGTTTCAATTTCCATACTGCTGATCGGTCTATTTAGATTTTCCAGTTCTTGATTCATTGTAAGAAGGTTGTCTTTTTCTAAGTACTGATCCATTTCTTCTAGGTTATTAGAATTGGTGTTATATACTTTATCATAGTACTCTTGTATGATCCTTGTAATCCTGCGATATCAGTCGTAATTTCCCATTTTTCATCCCCGATTTTGTTTATTTGTGTCTTTTGCCTTTTTTCTTTAGTGAGTCTAGCCAGAGGTTTGTCAATTTTATTATCATTCTCAAAGAACGAGCTCTTTGTTGCATTTACTTTTACTATTGTTTATTGTTTTCAATTTCATTTATTTCTGCACTAGTTTTGATTTTTTTTTCTTCTGCTGATTTTAGGATTCATTTTTTTCTTCTTTTTCTAGTTTTTGTTTGTTTGTTTGTTTTAAGGTGAAGCATGAAGTTGTTTATTTGGGCTCATTTTTGTTTTTGGAGAAAGGCCTGTAATGATATGAACTTTCCTCTTATGATATGTTTACTATCAGTATCATTTGTTTCTATGTATCTCGTGATGTCTCTCTATATTTCTTCCCCGACACAGTTATTCTTCAGTAGTATGTTGTTCAATATCCGTACACTTATGGTTCCTCTTGCTTTCTTTTTGTTGTTGAACTCTAGTTTCAAAGCATTATGATCAGAGAATATGGTTGGTATGATTTCAACCCTGTTATATTTGGTGAGGCTAACTCTGTGTCCTATTATGTGGCCGATTTTTGAGGGTTCTATGTGCACTGGAGAAGAATATATAAACAGTTGTTTTTGGATGGAAAGCTCTGTTAATATCAATTATGTCTCATTGGTCTAATTTGTTATTTAAGGATGTTATTACCTTATTGATTTTCTGTTTGGATGATCTGTCCATATCTGACAGTGGAGTGTTTAGGTCTCCTAATACGATAGTGTTTTGGGCTGTTTCTCCCTCTAGTTCTGTTAAAAAGTGCTTTACATATTTCAAGGCTCCCTGATTGGAAGCATAGATATTAATAAGAGTTATGTCTTCTTGATGCATGATTCCCTTTATTATTATGAAGTGTCCCTTAGTTTCTTTCTGTACCTTTTTTTTATTTTGAAGTCTATTCCGTCTGATATTAGTACCGCTACTCCCACTTTTCTCTGAATGCCATTTGGTTGAAATATCATTTTCCACCCTTTCGTTTTGAGTCTATATGTTTCTTTAGCACTGAGATGTGTTTCCTGGAGGGAGCATATGGTTGAGTTTTGTTTTTTAATCCATTCTACGATTCTGTGCCTTTTTATTGGTGAGTTCAGTCCATTTATATTTAGGGTGATTATTGAAATATGAGGTCTTCTTGTAGCCATTTTATCTTTTGCTTTCTGGTAGCTCAGTGTTTTCATTGCTTTCT
>NW_011888844.1:9236521-9245234 GCF_000151845.1 Pteropus vampyrus | reverse complement strand
TGTGTGTGTGTGTGTGTGTGTGCGCGTGTGTGTGTGTGTGTACACACACACACACACGCACACACACAGTCTCCCATTTTCTTCTGTGCGTGTGTTATCTCCATTTCCCTTTGCAAATTCGGATCTTTGAATCTTCCCCTTTTCTGTCAGTGTTATCTCAATTTCTTTCTATATATGTTCAACATTCATTACTATCTTGCTATAGCAATTCTCTTTTTATTATTTAAGCTAATAATGCCTTGTTCGTAAGGGTTGCCCTCCTCTGCTTCTATTTTCCTGATAGTCACTTTACTCCTAATTATGTATTTTGTTTTGTTTTGTTATTTTGTTTTAGGCGAGCTGACATTTTTCAGTATTTCTTGTAGTACAGCCCTCGTAGTGGAGAATTCCTTCAATTTTTGTATGTCTGGAAAGGTCTTTATTTCTCCTTCGCATTTAAAAGAGAGTTTAGCTGGATACATTATTTTAGACTGGTAGTTCCTTTCAGTTAATAGTTTCAATATTTAATTCCAATCCTTTCTGACTTGTAAGGTTTGCCCTGAGAAGTCCGACAATAATCTAATGGGTTTTTCTTCATAAGTTACTGTTTTTTTTTTCTCCCTTGCTGCCCTGAGAATTCTGTCTTTGTCATTGATTTTTGATAATTTTAATACAATTTGTCTTTTTGCGTTGAGATTTTTGGGTGTTCTGTTGACTTCTTGAATTCCAAGTTCCAGCTCATTCCTTTGACTTGAGAAATTCTTGTCAACTATTTGTCTGAAAATACTTTCTAGTTCCTGCTCCTTTTCCTTACCTTTAATAATGCCTATTATTCTTATGTTTCCTCTCCTGATGATGTCAGCTAGTTCTTGTATTTCTCTTCATTATTTTTCTTTCTTCGCTTTCTCTCTTCTTCTGATTTATTTCTAGATTTCTGTTATTGATATCACTGATCCTTTCCTCCATTTGTTCGACTATTTCCCAAGCTTGCTATTTCATTTTTCAGCTCGTGCAGTGTGTTTTTTATATCCAGAATGTCTATTCAGTTCTTTTTCAGTGTTTCAATCTCCTTGCTCTGCTCATTTAGTTGTTTTTTCAATGCCTAAAATTGTTGATATGACTCTTTTCAGAACTCACTGATTTTTTTCAGAAATACCATCCTGAATTCTCTGTCATTTAAGTCACATATTTCTATGACTTTAAGTTTATTTTCTGGCTATGTTTCTCTTTCTTTCTGAGATGGCTTGTTACTTTAGTTGTTCATGGTGTTTAAGAGAATATTTCTCTGCCTAAGTATTAATGGAAGTGTATTCTGCTGTTTTTCCAGGAAGATTTATTATATAAAGGTCTCTCTTTAGCCTGTTGCAAAGAAGGTTTTTTTTTTCTTTTGGTTTCCAGTAGGTGGTATCTAAGCCTCTTGGATCCCTGCTTTATATAAGGCCTTAATAATGCCTTTTTATTTTATTTTACTTTTTTAGATATTCACTCATGCTAGCTACCCTCATTCTCAGTCCCTGTCAGTGTTAGTGACAGTTTCCATAGTGTTTTTTTTTTTTTTTCCAGATTCCTCTGGGCTCCACAATGATCAATCTCAGGGGGTATGGGGATAGGGGCCTTCTGGTTTGGGATTTCAAGGCTGCAGCTCAGTCTCAGTTTTGCAACCACAGCTGGTAAAAATCAGCTGTTGTTTCTCTCCCATCCTGCTTCTTTGCTTTGTGCCCTGATGACTGGGCCCTGTCACCTGCTTTGTGGAGCTCACAGCACTCCCAGGCATGGGTTTTCAGGGAAATATCTGTACATTCTCTCTTCCTCGTCCTCTAACAAGTAGCTCCGACTGATGCAAGAGACAGCTTCTTTTTTTTCTCCCTGTCCACTGCCCGACACCCGGGGTTTAGACCTTTGGTAGCTCTTATGGGCAGATCCCAGGCTCAGACATGCTAGTGTGCAGTTTGAGTGGGCTTTTTTTTTGTTTGTTTGTTTTTGTTTTGTTTTGTTTTGTTTTTGTTTTGCTTGTTTTAGATGTTCAGCTTATTATTGTTTCAAGGGGAGAGATCTGGGGACATTTCTCACTCTGCCATGTTTCTCTAAACTCTATCCTGATTTTTGATAATTTTAATACAATGTGTCTTGGAGAAGGCTTTTCGGGGTTGACATAATTGGGTGTTTTGTTGACTTCTTGAATTCCAAGCTCCAGTTCATTCCTTAGATTTGAAAAATTCTCATCAACTATTTGTCTAAATATACTTTCTAATCCTTGCTACTATTACTCTACTTTGAGTATGCCCATTATTGTGTTTCCTCTCCTGATGGTATCAGCTAGTTCTTGTATTTCTCTTCATTATTTTCATTCTTAGATTTCTCTCTTCTTCCTTCTGATTAATTCTAGATTTCTGTCTTCGATGTCACTGATCCTCTTTTCCATTTGATCGACTATATTTCCAAGTTTACTTTTTCAGTTTTCATCTCTTTCAGTGTGTTCTTCTTCTCCAGAAGTTCTATTAGTTTCTGTTTTAGGGTTTCAGTCTCTTTGCTACAGAACTCATTCTGCTCATCTAGTTGTTTTTCTTTATTTTTTTTCCAGTTCCTGAAATTGTTGATATGGATTGTTTTAGATATCATTGAGGTTTTTCAAAAATACCATCCTGATATCTGTCACTTAAGTCACATATATTTCTATGTTTTTAAGCTTATTTTCTAGAGATTTTTCTCTTTATTTCTGAACTATCTTGCCACATTAGTTGTTCATGTATTTTAATGGACTATTTATCTGCCTGGGCATTAATGGAACTGTATTCTGTTGTTTTTCCAGAAAAAAAGATTTATTATATAAAGGTCTCTCTTTAACCTGTGGTAGCTCTTATGCACAGATCCTGCACTCAGACGTGATGGTATGCAGTTTGGGTGTTTTCTGTTGAGTTTAAATGTTAAACTTATTATTGTTTCTAGGGGAGAGATTAGGCTTCACTCACTCTGCCATGTTTCAAATGTCACTCGAGTTTATTTTAAAATTTAGCTTTAAATATATTTTTGGTTTCGTTTCTATTTGGTACAGATTCACAATATTTAAAATCTCTATAGATCTACAATTACATCTTTCCAGATACAAAATCAATTGTAGAAGAATAAAGTAAATGAACATAAAAAAAAATAAAAGCGAGCAAGTGAAATGAATAAATAATTTATATACAAATAAAAACTACAAAAGAAATTAAGACGAGCTATATACATATAGGCATAACATCACTAGTAATCAAGATAATGAAATTTAAAAATGAAGAATATGTTACTCACCATATTAACAAACACAAAAAATTATTATTGTGATTTTCATAAAGATGTGAAGAAATATGAATTTTCCAGTAGTTTTACCAGACAATTGTATATATCCATGACTATTGTAAAGGTTGACAACCCTATATTCAACATTTCCCACTACCGCAAATTCATGCAAGTTAGCAAAATATTAGTTACCCAATTATTTGAGATAGTGAACATTTGCAAACAATCCAAATGACTATAAATAAGTGCATGGTTAAAACCATCAACAGCAACATAAAAAAATATATATATATTATGCAGCCACACAAAAGAACACTACATATTTATTTTTAAATATAAGAGATTTGCATGGGTTAGACTGCAAAGCAACAATAATCAAAACAGCATGTTATTGGCTGGAAAATAGACACACAGACCCATGAAACAGAATTGAGAGTCCAGAAGTAACCCCCTGTATATATGGGCAAATAATTTTTGACAAAAGAGCCAAAACATACAATCGAGAAAGGAAAGCATCTTTAACAAACGGTTCTGGGAAAACTGGAAAGCCACATGCAAAGTAATGAAACTAGACTGCTATCTGTCACTATACACCAAAATTAGCTGAATATAAGACTTGAAACAATAAATTATATAGAAGAAAACATAGGTATTAAACTCATGGACCTGGGATTTAGAGAGGATTTTATGAATATGTCCTCAAGAAACTAAACAAACAAACAAACAAACAAACAAACAAACAAAGTTAGTGGTATCATGCTAAGCAAAATAAGTCAGACAGAAAAATTGAAAACCACATGACTTCATCCATATATGGAATATAAAACTAAAGCAATAAATGAACAAGACAGACAAACATATACTCATGGACACAGACAACAGTTTAGTGGTTACCAGAGGAAAGGAGAGACCGGGTAGGTAAGAGTAAAGGAGCTCAAATATATAGTGACCGAAACAGATTTAACTCTTTGTGTGGTGAACACACAATGCAATGTACATATGACATATTATTGAATTGTACATTTGACATCTATATAATTGTATTAACAAATGTCACCCCAATAAATTTAATTGAAAAACAAAGTAAACATTTATGGGCGTATTTGAAGAGATGACCAAGATATATTAACAATTATGAAAGTAAATTGCAGAATAGTATATAAAATATAATTTCATTTTTTAATCTTGCTGGCCAAGCTTCAACATTCAAAAAATTCTAGTTTCAACAAGCCACGATTGTTTGGAAATAAATATCTGAAAAGGAAAGGAATGATTATGAAATTATTCTGACCTGTAACTAGTCAAACAGCTTAATTAAAGTTGTACATATGGATATAAATGTAATTAAATAAACTAAAGGTAAGATTTTTGAATCCACAAATACTATTTTATATTTTCCCTATTAATCATTCAGAATCTCATAAGTTTTTGAAGAAAAGTGAAATACTTGGATAAAATTGGTATCTGCACTATTTGAAATGGTTTGTATAACTATGTTAATATGAGTTTGGAATCTTGTTAAAGGAGGTTCTAGCAGTCAGTTAAACATAACCTGAAGAAAGGCTTTGTTATAGCCATTGGGAAAATTAGATTAGTATTGACATTGGAGTCAATATAGAATGGGCTATGTATACTCACTAAAAGTCTAGGTATTATACACTTCTGAATGCTATTGATTGCAAGGAACAAAATAATTAAAATGGTTCAAAATTTTAAATAAAATATGTATTTTCTCACACAAGAAGAGAACTGTAGGCTGTGCAGTTTTAGGGTTAAATTGTCTAGTCGAAAGCATATTAGAGCTTTTGTTCAGTTTCTCATAATTCTATGAAAGCTATCTGCAATTAAATGAAGTCCTCCAGTCTTGTCCTTCTGTCTTTTATTGCCAGGATTCTGTCACATGCCACTGCTTCAACCAATTATTGATCAAGGAAATGAGAATGCCATGACTGTTTTAGACTTTTCGATATTCACCTCAGGAAAAAGGAAAGGAGTAACCTTCCCTGGATGCATTACAGAGTCAACATTAAAGCAAAATCACAGTTCGCAACTAAGTGAAGCAAATGAAGAAAATATGAAGGTAAGAAAATGTCTGCATGGTAGGCTATCAACAGTGTTTTTCACAAATATTAAAAGCTTCTATTCATTCAGTGAATGGAAGATGGAATTTAGGGATTAGACATCAAGAGAATTTGTTCACTCAGATTTTTTGTCTTATTTAATGCATATTTTTTTCTCATTTGAGAAAATATCTTTTTAAATGTAAAAAATATTACTAAAATCAGTATGCAGTTACTGGGACTGGGACTGAGGAGACCCAGATTTTATTATTCTGCTTTGCTACTGAGTTTCTTTATGACTCATGCCATGTCCTTACTCAGGAAGTGTAAATAAGTAGAACACTATATGCCTCCTACTTTGCAGAATATATTATGGAATTTAAATAGGTAGAAAGTCTATTTAAGGTTTAGCCACTTAGAGAAAGATACTATGTTAATGAGGTATCATCCCAATTATTTTTAATATGAAAAAATGTTAGATAATTCTTGAAAAATTACCTTGGAAGACAGAATGCTGGAGAATATTCTAAGAATGTACTAATAATATTTGATTAAATATGTACAAAGTTAGATTAGGAATAATTAATATATAATACAATAATATGTTATATTTTATGTGATAGATAATGAAAGCTATTAAAATACAAAGGATTTTTTTAATTTTTTTTGTAATGAAATCAATCTTTTTGATTTTTAAAATCAATCTTTTTTCAGAAACCACTTAAAGACAGATCGAATGCCACATTAAAGTGTATTAATGAGAATAATATTTATTTTTCTCTCACTACTTGCATCTATTTTCTTATATAAAATAAAAAAATAAAAATTGTTTTTTTCAAAAATTATTGCTTGTTAGAAGAAACTCAAACATTGCAAAAAAGTTTTTAAAAAGTAAAAAAAGAGAGAGAGAGAAAGAGAAAACATCACTCCAAATCCTATTCATCAGAAATAACAATAACGAACAGTCAAAATTTAGTGACTAGAAGTTGATTTTTTTTGCAAATATTTTCTAACAGATACAATGACAATTTAACATTCTTTAAACTCATCCCCAGTGTCATATTAGCTTAAACTCAAAGAATAGCCCAAAATACAACAGAATTTCATAAATGTACATTATATTGTAAAGTACAATATATAGTCTTAATTTTCTTTAATAAAAATAGTTAAAGTTTGGATGATCACTATAAAATGTATATAAATTAAATAATAAATCTTTACACTGGTTAAAGCAAAGGAATCTAAACAGTTAATATATTTGCAAATGCTGACAATTCTTACTATTAATATAGCCATAAGTTTCTTTTTCTCTAAGTTTTCCAAAGTTTCTATAGACTAAGACATCAAAAGTGGTTTGACTTGGAGGTCGTCGTTTGGGCTTGAGGCAAAGATCACTCGTGGGGCAGTTATTTTTAGTTTTAAATATATTTCACATGAATTACATGTGGAATTTTTTAAAATATATAATCCCTAGGCACAACCCAGAGATTCTGGGAAGAGGTCCGAGAATCAGAATATTTAAGTTATAACATTAAGTTATTCTGATGCAGATGGCAGGTGGGCCAAACTTTAGAAACACTACTCTAAATGTATTCTCATTAGTTTCTCCTATTAACAAACAAACAAACAAACAAACAAACAAACAAACAAAACTAGTAGAGTCTTTCCTGAGTGATCGCTTTTGCCTTGATCTAGAAAACATACTTAAGGTATATCTAAGACCATAACAATTTGCAAGATTTTTCTACACTTAGATCACCATCATTTCATAGTTAAAGCTCTATTTGAGCTTGTGACAGAAATAAGAAATATTGTAATATGGTCTTGTAATTTGTAATCTTGTAATTTGTTCATGACCGCTATACAGAACAATAGATTATTTTAAAATAAGAACTATTATCATTCTTAAAAGTCAATTTAGAGTTTATCATACAAAAATTTATAGAAATTCTACTCAGTCCAAGAGATATTATGATATCTTAAATGATAAAATGTATGAATACTGATCTATCTCTCTTAATCTCCCATTATAACTGTCCAATTTATTTTTATTACTTAACTCATGCAATATTAATTTGTATAATTGTACATTAACTTTATATTCATGGTTAAATAAAACAAACCTAAAATATTAGTCAGTCATTACTCCCTCTATCTATACCCTTTTTCAGAACATCTACTCACCACCACTGTCTCAGATTTCTATCGAAAGTCTCTTTCATATGTCCTAATCTCCCATCGTTGTTCCAATTAGAGTATAAATTTCTTTGAGCTGAAGGTGATCCTTGATGGTTATAACATCAATGCCTTCTCATGAATTATAGCTTGTGAAAATATGGTGTTTTGTTCAGGGTAGAGAAAACTAAAGAGTTGTGTCAGATCTGAAATCATCATCTAAGCAAACAGGAACTGAACTTAACTAGTTCCAGCCTGTGATCAGTCTCCATCATTTGTAGAGGATTGTTTGTTTGTACTCATTTTTGTTTTGTTTTGCTTAACTTTTCTGTCCTTATAAGTGTGGACTTATTTATGTTATCCATTTCCCTGTAGGATATAAGCATACAAATTTATATACATTTTATTTTTGTTTGTGTAAGAGCTATCAAATTTTTAAAATTAAATTTATTGGGGTGACATTGTATATATATTGCATTTTGTGTTCACCACCTAAAGAGTTACATTTCCTTCTATTACAATATATTGGACCCCCTTTACTCTTCTCTACCTCCTCCTCTCTTTTTCCTTCAGCAAACTGTTGTCTGTATCTATGACTTTTTGTTTGTTTGTCTTGTTCATTTATTGCTTTCAGTTTTATATCTCACACATGAGTAAAACCAACTTTTTCTGTCTGAGTTATTTGCTTAGCACGATAATCTCAAGATACATTCATGTCATCGCAAATGGCAGTATTTCATCTTTTCTTACGGCTGAGTAGTACTCCATTGTATATATGCACCAAAGATTCTTTATGCAATCATCTATTGAAGGGCACTTTGGTTGCTTCCATGTCTTGGCCACTGTGAATAATGCTGCTGTGAACATCAGGGAGAATTTATCTTTACAGATAAATGTTTTCAAATTTGGGGAGTAGATACCCAGAAAAGGAATTGCTGGGTTATGTAGTAATTCTATTCTTAATATGTTGAGAAACCTCAATGCTCTTTTCATAATGGCCGTCCAATTTGCATTTCTACCAGCAGCGTATAAGGGTTCCTTTTTCCCCACAGCCATTCGAACGGGTTTGAGGTGGTATCTCATTGTGGTTTTGATTTGCAGTTCCATAATAACTTGTGAAGTTGAACATCTCTTCATATGTCTACTGGCCATTTGTTTGACTTCTTGAGAGAAGTATCTGTTCATGTCTTCCACTCATTTTTCAATTGGATTTTTTTTTT
>NW_011888844.1:9232692-9235956 GCF_000151845.1 Pteropus vampyrus | reverse complement strand
TATTTATTTATTTATTGTGGTGACATTGGTTAACAAAATCCAATAAGTTTCAGGTGTACACTTTAATAATAAGGCAAATAATATGTTTACTATGCATGTTAACCTCCAATAGTTAGATTTCTTTCTCTCATCACATATTTGACCTCCTTTACCCTGTCTACCACCGCTCCCCTCTTTCCCTACTCTCTGGTAATCACTACTCTATAGTCCATGTTCATGACTCTTTGTTTGTTTGCCCTGTTCATTTGTTGCTTTTAGGTTTATATCCCACATGTAAATGATATCATGTGATTTTCAACTTTTTCTGTCTAGCTTATTTTTCTTAGCATGCTTATCTCGAGGTCCATCCCTGTTGTCTCAAATGGCAGCATTTTATTTCTTATGGCTGAGTAATATTCCATTGTATATATGTACCACAGCTTCTTTAGCCAAGCATCTATCGTAGGACACTTCAGTTGCTTTCATGTCCTGGCCACTGTGAATAACGCTGCTATGAACATCGGTGTGCAAATATCTTTTCAGATATGGGTTTTCAAGTCTTTGGGGTAAATACCCAGTAGAGGGATTGCAGGCTCATCTGATAGATCAACTCTCAGTTTTTTGAGGAATCTCCATATTGATTTCCATAGTGACTGTACCAATTTGCAGTCCCACCAGCAGCGTATGAGAGTTGCATGTGGCTTTCCAATTATCCCATCATTATTTATTGAAGATGCTTTTTTTCCCTTCATTGTATATTTTTGGCCTTTTTGTCATAAAACATTTCTCCATATGTATGGGGGTTTATTTCTGGACTCTCAATTCTGTTCCATTGGTCCGTGTGTCTGTTTTTCTGCCAATATCATGATGTCTTGATTATTGTCACTTTATAGTATAAGTTTAGGGAGGCAGAGTGATTGATACCTTTGGCCTTATTCTTGTTACTCAGGATTGCTTTAGTTTTTCAGGGTCTTTTGTAATTCCCTACAAATCTATACACATTTCTAACTGTCTTATTTACTCTTAAACCCAACTCAATTCAAGTAATAGCCTACTTTTTATTGCTTAGTGAAAGAAATTTTATTGAACTTAAACAAAAGAAAGTGTCATCTGTTTTTCAGTATAGAGTTTTATTTATTTTCTTTATTCAAAAGAAAGAATTACAAACCTAAATCATTTTTAGCATGATTCTATTTAAAAATATTTTTTATCTAGGAATCATCACATTATTCTATAAGAAATTCTACCATACACTTGTATACTCAGACTGCCAAATATCAATATCTGTTTTATTAATAGCTCCAGAAGGATTAAACACACTTTCACTATGCTTTGCTTCTTTGAACATAGAAGAGTTTATGAGTGCCCTCCATAGTGAGAACATACAATTTCTCAGTTTAAATCACACTTAATTTTATCTTGCATGTCATATAAACAATTGCCTATATGTAACTCTTCAGGTGAAACATGGATTGGTTGGAAAAAGCTACGTATGCTTCATAACTTTCATTTCCCCATTTATTTTGTGAAGCAACATTTTTTAAGAAAAAGTGCTACATAATAATGAAGAGAAGAAATATATATCAGAATAAATTATTTTAGTTCCTTGAATCCCTGATGTGGGGCATTTACAGTGAGAAGAGTGAAAAGGCATCCTAAATTTGGTAGAACACCAATATTTACAAAATGAGCAGAAGCGAAGGCACCAATGAATTAAATGACAAATAATATTTAAAGAAATAGAAGAACCAGGAGAGTGACACAGAAGCTAAAAAAAAAATATTTTCAGAAAGAGGGATTGGTCAATGATGTCAAATCCTAGAGAAGTACACAGTTAATATATAGTTTTAAAACAACATATTGAATTTGACATTATTAGTACTTTAGCGACCTCGGTGAGAGAGTTTTTTTGTAGGTATGAACGAGATTTATATATATTACCAAGAATACTACCTCAGACAATTTATAAAGAATGTCTGTAAATTCATTTAAATTGGTTCTTCTTTTGGAAAAAACAGATAAATTAAAACATAAGTATCCCATATTGCACTTTACCTACACTTTAAGAGCCCAGAAACAAATGAAGCACTCCTCTGATTAAACTTGACAAAGAATGTGAAAAAAATTTTCAATGTTTTTTTTGTTGTTGTTTGTTTTTTTTGTTTTGTTTTTTTCTTTTCTTTTGTTTTGTTTTTTTACCTTACTGATATTTGTTAATCTTTGCAGAGTATTCAAAAATGTTTAGAAATAGGTAGATAGGCTGGGCAAATGATGAGTACTTCAACAACTGAAGTAGGATTGAGCAAACTTACTATCTAAAAATACTTATCCTCAAAAATTTAGTTTGAGGCAGTTTTCCCAGTTTTACTGAAAAATTTGATTTGGCAAACCTAATAAAAAATGATTAACACAATGAGACTTGTGAAAGAGGCAGCAGTGGAATGTCATTTTTCCACGTCATCTTTCATTTTAGGCTTTTATCCAGATTAGAAGGTCCTTTGTACTGCCTGTGTTAGCAAACTTAACTGTATTTTTTGTCTCCATGCCTCTGTGTTCAAAGCTGACATCACCTAGAAATGTCAACTTTTTAACCTCTAATTGTGTGTGTGTGTGTGTGTGTGTGTGTGTGAGAGAGAGAGAGAGAGAGAGAGAGAGAGAGAGAGAGAGAGAGAGAGAGTTGGCATTTGTACAAAACATGATAATGCTGTTGATCTGGTTCAACCACTCCAGCACTCATGTACTTTTTTATTACTTTATGCATTTACTTCAAAGTGTCATTTAGTATGTATAAAACTTTTTTGATTATTACTATTAGTTTGAAACAAAATAGACCCCCTTTATGTTTGCCCTACTTACACCAAAAATCATATGACCTCTTAATAATAAGACATATCCTTATTTTCATGTTATATTTGAATGAGTATTTGTTCATTTTACTCTAATATGAGAAGTATGAAAGCAATAAAAATAATCATAAGATAAAATGCTTGAAATTTTAAGGAAAATTATAAAAATAATTTAAAAACACAATTAAAATATGGAATCTTAAATGTGACCCTTCCTCTGCATTTTAAATTACTCATACAACAAAACTATATAGACTTTCTCCTAAAGCTTAGTATGTAATTGAGGCGACATGTAATTCGGTATATAATTAACATATTAGGACTATCAAAAATTAAATTTTTACTTTAGCAAAAAGATTATGTAACTCTAATTATACAGGAAATCCTCTTACATAAATATAATTGTGGGTACTAGGCAAAATGACGAATTAGAGAGAAT
>NW_011888844.1:9225390-9231262 GCF_000151845.1 Pteropus vampyrus | reverse complement strand
CTCAAATAAATAACAAGAGTTTGAAATTTTGGTAACCTGATAATCTAATAATCTCAGGAATAAAAAAGGAAGGTCGAGATATTTCAAGTGGTAGCTCTGAATACAGTAGACAGTAAAGAAAGTGAAAGCTCCAACAACTTTAATTATGTTTTCTAGAAAGCCATTTTGATTAAACTTCAATATGCATATCAGAATTCTGTAGGACATTTAATGTTCCGTCTAAATTATATTGTGTTATAGCATTCTATTTCTAAAAGCTTGCTCAGTCCAATATCAATGACAATGAAAGCAAAGATCTTTTTCTAAGAAACCTCCTGAGTTAATGGAGTTTTTGCATTGCAATATAAATGAAGAATAACCAGTAGGAGAAAATTGGAGAAGAAAAATTGTAAGAACTTTCAACTGCTTCCTGCTGTCTTTTTGTGTGGCTTACCCTTGATCGCTGTCATTGACTTCAATTAGTGTGTTGCTCATCCGTTTACTCTGTCTCTGTCTCTTTGTATCCCTTGTTCTAAAAGCCAGAGTTTAAAATAAGGATAGCCAGCTTCAGAGGAAAAAACAAAACAAAACAAAACAAAACTTTCTGCTTATAGTTTGAAAGAAATTTGAACCTGTCAGAATGCTATACAAAGCCTGAAAGAATTGCAAAACACTTAAAAAATAATTTCTGACCACGAGTGACTTCTTTGAGGATTAGGAACAAAAAAAAGTGGCAAGTAGTATTGTTTTACTGCATATCTACTACATGGTCCCGCTAGTATAAATGTGTCTAAAATTATCACATAGGTGAAGAAGAATTCTTTTAAAAATTCAAAATAAGCAAAATAGGCCAGACAGAAAAAGTCGAAAGCCACGTGATATCATTTATATGTGGGATATAAACCTAAAAGCAACAAACAGGACAAACAAACAGATACTCATAGACATGGATAATAGACTAGTGATGTACCAGAAGGTGGGTGGAAGGGGGTAGGTGGATGGAGTAAAAGGGGTTAAATATGTGATGACAGAAAAAAATCTAAGTATGGGTGGTGAACACATATGCAATATATCTATATCTGTATCTATATCTTACTGTTGAATTGTACACCTGAAACTTACTGGATTTCACTAACCAATGTTACCATAATAAAAATAAATAACTTTTAAAAACACAGATGATATTTGACATTCATATGAATCTATTAATTCATTTAACAAATAAAATCATTCACATCAGAGGTCAACAAATTATAAAACGAGAGCCAAATACAGCCAGATTCCTGTTCCTATACTGGCTTTAAGTCAAGAATGTTTTTTTACAGATGAATATTTGCAATCGATTTGGTAATAGGGGACACTAACTTTGAATTCCAAAGTTTAAGCTACCATTATCCACCCACAAAAAGAAATCTATAATTATTATTAGACCTTTATTTAAAAATATATATATTCAATTATTATATTTTGAATTTAATCAATAAAAAATTTCTGAAACCTTATTTTCTGTCTTTTTACTATTGATTGTTGATCCATAAAGTCTAAAATTAATTTAGACTGCATTTATTACTTATGTTAGTAAAATCAGCCTAGAATAATTATATATGACCAATTTTATTATTATAGAGACTAAAATGGAATAGAATATGGCATGTTCTAGTTTCAAAATTGCCAATATTTGTAAGGACTGATGTTTTCAAGAACACATGCTTTTGATGTTTGGCAAGAGTCTTCCAATGCAATATGGACAGTGTTCTTTTTAAAAGAGAACATGAGGAACAATTAGAGGGAATGTTTTTTTTTTTTTTTTTCCTACAATTCTTTTATCAGCCAGGACTTGAGCTAGATAGGCTATCAAGCACTACAGAAGAATATAAACTGATGGTTCTCACCTCTCACTTATTATAAATCTAATCTGTTCAAAAGCATTTATTTACTAGAATATTATATAAAACTTGCAGATAAATTGCATCACCATTGTTACTGAGTCATTTTTTATGACTGTTTTTGTTTCCAAGACTACACTGTAGAGTGCATGGCAGTAAGGATCATATCTTCTATATCTGTTATGTCTTCTTTTCCTCCCACCCATCAGCTCCCCTGTTGTACTTTACAGATGTATTTTGCATATATTCAGTTAATGGTTTTCCCCAAAGTATGACTGTGAGGGCCCTCTTTAACCTTGTAAGAACAGATTCTATGAATATCTCTCTTCTGAAGAGACTGGCCAAAAAGAAAATACTTTCTTTCTGCCCCCAAAATTTCTGTGGCTCATATTATGACCATCAAATAAAATCAGTCTTACTATTTTAGTCATAACTAATTTAACAGGAATTAGTCTCTAAGCTAAGATTATAATAGTACAGATGGGAGACCAAAAACCTGTCTCTGTCTAAACCCTTTGGGTAGCAAATGAGACCCATCGAATTTGTCTGGGGGAATTCGAATGAGCAGAACATACCAATTTTTCTTCAACCAAAGTGTCCATCAATTCTTGGGAGGGATGGGACCCAGAGTGACCATGTAGCTATGAGATGGTTCCTTGTGCCATTTAATTTTTTATATATATGTATAATTGATCATCTCAATATCATTAATCTAAAAAATCTGAGCATTCTTCTTTGATAATTTATAGTAGTTATAAGCTTCTAGTTTAGCACATAGTCATCCTTTCTGTGGGAAACCAAAGACACAAACTATGGCTATGGGCAAAAAACTAACTATTCTGTGCTTTAGTTTCTCATATCTAAAATTAGGGTAATAATAGCAACTACCTCATCAGATTGTTGTGAACATTTAAATGTCCAGTTTCTAAATGTGAGGGTTTTTTTTCTTTTTTTTCCATAACACTTACATAGCACTTGGTATTTTTCAAACATTTTTTCCAGTGCTTTTCCAAATGTTAACCCATTTAATGCATATAACAATACTATGAAGTATGTACTATTATTATGCTCATTGCACAGACAAAAAATGAAACATGGGAGGGAAAAGTAGCTTGTCCTATGCACAAGGCTACTTAGTGACACTTAACATAGTAGCTGGCATATAGCAAGTGCTAAATAAGTATGAAATAGTCTCCTTCTTCTTTCCCCTCATCTCCACCTCATCTTCCTCCTCCTCCTCTCCTCTCTTCTTCTTTCTCCCTACTACTAATACTATTGTTAGGTAGTTACACATGAGTAATGGGGAAACAAAGTTTAATGTGAATTACTATCATTGACATTTGTTTAACAACAGTAGCATTTAATTAACTTCTCTTAACCTCTTTAAACATTTCCCTGTGGCTGTCATATCTTTAATCTTGCCTTCCTTAATATAATATACAGAAAGGCAAAGATCGATTTTGAGATATCTTGTTTTAAAACTCTATATGAAATCTGAATTGGTGCATATTTGTGTGGTTTATTGTCTGAGTCAAATCTATTTCTAAAATAAGCAGTCACTTATGCAAGAAATTATATTTTTATATTTTTCTTATTACAAAAAATTATGCTCATTATAAGTAAAAAAATAATCCTAAAAATAAAATGCATAACAATGAAATTAAATAAATAAAAATCACATATATTCTTATAATCAAATTATAACTACCATTAAACATTTTTGTCATTCCAAATTTGTTCCTATGGAACTATACTCTTTTGTAACTTGTGCTGGTAAAAATTGTGAAAAACTTTGAAATATGCCAGAAAAATATTAAATGTCCTGTCAAGCATGTTCTTCATGGTTATCTCTGCTTTCATTGTATTAAAGTTTACAAGTTTTTAAGTTGTAGAATACTCATAATAAATAATGTTTGTGCATAGAAATGTTAATTGGTTGGTTATGTTATAAATTTTAAGTATTGCTAATTTTAAATCATAATATTTACATTATAACATATGAAGGAGAAGAATAAATATTATCCAAGAATTTAACTCTTCTTCAGGGGAAGAGGTTATAGTGTTTTTGGTTATACACAGGATAGTTGTACTATTTTAGATAAATTATGACCTTAAATTGTCTTTATTTGAAGATTAATTATGATTTAAGGAAATGCATATGGCATGCAAGATGACAATGATGGATTTATGATGGTTAATTTGATATGTCAACTTGACTGTGACATAGATATTTGGTTAAAGATTACTTATGGGTGTGCTTTTGGAAGAGATTAGTATTTGAATTGCTGGATTGAGTAAAGTTGATTGTTCTGTGCAGTGTGGTGGGCATCATCTAATATGTGAGGGCCAGAATAGAACAAAAAGTCAGAGGAAGAGATAATTCTCTCTTTTTGGCTGGTTGAGTTGGAATATTAATTTTTCCCTGCCCTCTGACTGAGAGTTATATTATCCAGTGCTCCTGGTTCCCAGGCCTTTGCGCTCAGACTAGAAACACATAACCAGCTTTTCCTGGATCTCCAGATTACTGATAGCATATCCTGGGACTCTATATCTATACTTAATCTGTTAGTTGTGTTTTTCCAGAAAACTTTGATCCTCCTGATCCACTGGAGATTCTATTGATTATTGCTCTGTGAATATTAATCAATTTGAATTTATTTGTAAATCAACTTCAGCATTCCTTATGTCTTACATGGATTTATATTTTTTCCAATTTTTAAAATAGTTATAACATCTTACTGCTACCAATATTAATTGGTGTTATAGAGCATCTTTGATACATATTCATTTTATATTTGTTTGAGAGTCATGATTTTATGTTTAAAAATCCTTAAATGTTTGCTTTTTAACTTAAAATAGATAATTAATATATTTTCATGTCATTTAAATATACATTGAAATCTTCTTTTTAATGGTTCCATAATATTCCACTGTATAAATATACCATATCCCCTTATATACGTAACTTATATCATTTTCAATTTTTATTATAAATAATGCATTAATGATAAAATAAGAATTTCAGGTACCACATTAGGATGTAAATTTCATGAGGACATGATATTGTTCTGTTTTTTACTGATATATTCACGGGCCTAGAAGAGTTCTCAGAATATAAGATAGGTAGGCAGTCATTAAATGTATGTTGAATAAATGAATGAACACAATAAAAAATCAGAAATGTAAATCAAAAACTGTTTTTTATGTGTCACATTAGTTAAAATTAAAAATATTTATAATATCCTGTGTTGGTAAGAGTGTACAAAAAATAGTGTTATCCACTCTTGGTAAAATTCTAAATCATGGCACCTTTTTGGAAGAAATATGAAAGTATCTATTAAAATGTAAAATGTGAGTATCTTTGATCAGTATTTACACTTCTGAGAATCTATTTTATGAGACAAAATGTATTATTATGCATACAGATACAGAAAATTTGTTACAGCATTGTTTGTAAAGATGAGGAATTGGAAGCAACCTTGCTGTCAATAAATTAAGTGTTAGTAGAAACACACTGAGTTATACAATTCACCTGTGAGATAAGCAACAAAGTCATTGTAGAATTAAATGATTAATGCTACATGGATGTTAGTGACAATATCTATATTCTAGAATTTAACTGGCAGTGACTAATTAGTGTTCACTTTAAGCCACCTGAGCCAGCCAATTATTAAATATTCAAGTCCCTGTGTCACAGATGGGGAAACTGAGAAATAAATCAAATTTTGTCGATATGATTTTATAGGCACATTGCAGCACTGGTTAGAGAGTTGAAGCTATTTTTAAATCCTCATAAAATATCTTTAAGGCAGAATGTCAAGATTCTAATTTTTTTCACAGTAAGAGTAATTGAAAAATAAATGTTCCAGTTAGACACAGGAGGAATCCCTTTAGTTCCTAAATGGGTCACATCTAATGACAAAAACAAAGGATGGAAAAAAATGACCAAAGTAATATTTTAAACATATATATTAAATGTGTATACTAAATATATATGCTTGTATATT
>NW_011888844.1:9215310-9223887 GCF_000151845.1 Pteropus vampyrus | reverse complement strand
ACTATTTTATAACTACCAATTCTTATTTTTAATCCCTTCCCCTTTTTCCTCTATCTCCCTAAACTCCTCTCCCATCTGGCAACCATCAAAATGTTCTCTGTATCTATGAGTTTGTTTCTGTTTTGTTTGTTTCTTTACTTTGTTCTTTAGCTTCCACAAATAAGTGAGATCGCATGTTATTTGTCTTTCTGTGTCTGACTTATTTCACTCAGCATAATACCCTCTGTGTTCATTAGTGTTACAGATAAAAAGATTTTCATTCTTTGTACTGGCCAAGTAATATTCCATTGTATATATGTACTACTTCTTTATTCACTCATACAGTGATTGACACTTAAGTTACTCTTATATCTTCGCTATTGTAAATAATGCTGCAATGAACATATGGATGAATATATCTTTTTAAATTAGTGTTTTGGGTTTTTTGGGATACATACCCATAAGTAGAATTACTGGATTCTTTTTTGTCTCTTGTTATAGACTTTGTCTAGTATTAGTACTGTGACCATGTTTTGTTTTGTTTTGTTTTGTTTTTTTCATTTCCATTTTCATAAAATATCTTTTTTCATCCTTTCACTTGCAGTCTGGATGTGTCTTTCAGTGTGAAGCGAATCTGTTGTAGGTAGCATAATGTAAGACCTTGTTTTCTTATCCATTCAGCCACCCTATATATTTTGATTGGAGAATATAATTTATTTACATTTAAAATAATCATTTATAGATATGTAGTTATTGCTATTTTATTCATATTCTTGAAATTATTTTTTTTCCTTTTAAAGAAATCTCTTTAATTTTTCTTGTAATACCGGTTGGTGGTAATAAACACTTGTAGCTTTTTCTTGTTGTGGAAGCTCTTTATCTGGTCTTTAATTCTAAGTTATAGTTTTTCTGGATAGAATAGTCTTGGTTGGAGGTCTTTGCTTTTCATTGCTTTAAATATTTCCTGCCAATTTCTTTTGGCCTGCAAAGTTTCTATTGAAAAATCAGCTGATAGCGTTATAGGAGCTACCTTGTAGGCAACTAACTGCTTTTCTCTTGCTCCTTTTAAGATTCTCTCTTTGTCTTTACCTTTGGAATTTTAATTATAATGTGTCTTGGTGTGGGTCTATTGGATTTTTTTTTTTTTTGAGACTTTCTAAGCTTCCTAGGCTTGTATGTCTATTTCCTTCAACAGGTTAGGAATTTTTTCTGTCATTATATTTTCAAATATATTTCAATATTTTGCTCTCTCTTCTCTTTCTGTTGTCCCTATGATGCAAATGTTGGTACACTTGATATTGTCCCAGAGGCCTCTTAAATTATCCCCATTTTTCAGATTATTTTTTTCTTGTTGCCATTCTGATTGGATATTTTCTGCTATCTTATCTTATAAGTCTCCGATTCAATCTTCTGTTTCATCTTATCACTCTTGATTCCTCCTAAGGTATTCTTAATTCAGTTATTGTATTTTTCATTTCTTACTGATTCTTTTTTGTTTCCTATCTCCATTTTTGTTTTCTTTCTTTTTGTTAAAGTTCCCACTGAGTCATCTACTCTACCCCTAAAGTTCACTGAGCATCCTTATAAACAGTGTTTTAAACTCTGCATCTGGTATATTGCTTGTCTCCATTTTGTTGAATTCTTTCTTTGAAGCTTTATTTTGTTCTTTTACTTGGGATGTGTTTCTTTGTCTCCTTGTTTTGGTTTCCTCTCTGTGTGTGCTTCTATGTATTAGGTAGAGCTGCTACATCTCTTAGTAGAGTAGTCTTATGTAGTAGGTGTCCTGTGGAGCTCAGTGGCACAGGCTCCATGATCTTCTGAGCCAGGTGCTGTAGGTGAGCCTGTTGTATGGGCTGTGTGTGCCCTCCTGTTGTAGTTGAAACTTGATTGCTGTTTCCACATCAATAGAGGTGGTTGGGTCATACGCTGGTGTTTTGAAGGTGCTCACTGGATGTGTTGTTTCTGGGGTCTTTTGGGTGGTTCTCCGGTGCAAGCCAAGATCAGATACTGCCTGTGCCCTGCTGGGGGTCACTCTATATGAGCCACAAAGTGATTGCAGGTAGCTTCCATTTGTACTGGACTTGAGGCTGCTTAGCAAGTGGTAAGGTACACACTGAGAACAGATTTGATAATTTGGTGTTTGTGAACCTTTGAGATATTTTAGGAAATTCCATAGTATGAGCCAAGAGAGGCCATTCATATGGAAAAGCCACTGGAAGCAATTTTGGTGGAGTGGAGTCTCAGGGACTCACCAAGGCAAGACAAGGTGTCAGCTAGGTTGATGGAGACTCAAATATGGAGTCTACCAAGGCATACAGGCTGAGTGGGGAGCAGGTACAACAAAGAAACAGTGGCTTCTGCCAGCTCTCCTGTCTGAGAGAAAGCTGCCCATCCAGGCATTTCCTTGAAACCAAACAATTCAGATTCTCTCCACATGTCCCTGGAGCTTTTCAAGCTGATAACCCAGCACTGGAGCTCAGAGAGAGTGAGTCCATCAGCAAGTAAGTCCATGCATGGACTCTTTAAGAAGAACACCTAAAACTCCACAATCTTTGCTGGTTTTCACAGCCATTAATTATGGTGACTTTTCTTTCCAGAACTAGAACCCTGGGCTGGGGAGACTAGTGTGGAGTGAGGATTGAGATATCCTTCTTGATTTTTAACTATCACATGTGTATGTGGAACCAGCCCATTCTGCTTCTTTGCCCCTCCTACCAGTCTTTGTGTGTGTGTGGTTTTGTTTTGTTTTGTTTTGTTTTGTTTTGTTTTGTTTTGTATATTCTCAGTTATAGAACAACTTTTCAGCTAGATTTCAGGATATTCTCATTGATGATTGCTCTGTAGTTTAGTTGTAATTTTTTATGTGGTTGTGGAAGAATATGCACACAGCATTTATCTACTTTTCTATTTTGATCAAAAGCTACATATTATTCAGAATGACTAAATAAGCAGTTCTATGAAACAGACAATTTGCTTCCATCAACCTAGTTAAGGATGGAATATGTGACCTTTTGATTAACTTCATTCCCACCTCTTTTGCTGTAACTAATGGGTCTAGGAATTTGCTATATAAAGTTTTAGGAACTATCCACCTTTTATTTTACCAATTTTTTTTTTGTATTCTTTATCTAATTCTCACTGGGTCAAACACATGTTTCTTAAACTGAGAACTCAACAAATCTGATAAGCTATCTGTAATAATAATGGGTTCTTTTAAGTTTCCTAGATAGAATTACTTTCCAACAGCTTTTGAAAAAATTAAGTTATTTTTCACAGAAGTTTTCACTTCAAAGCAAAATTGAGCCAGACATGCACAACCTCCCCCACTATCCATATCCTGTACCACAGTTGTACATTTTTTTACAATTAGTGAACCTACATTGACACATTATAATCACCCAAATTCTATGGTTAATATAAAAGTTCATTGTTGGTGTTATACATTCTATGGGTTTTGGCAAATGTAAAATAATACGTATTCACCATTGTAGTATCATACAGGATTTCACTGCCTTAAGAATGTGCTCCTTCTATTCATCACTCTCTCCCTCAGGCCCTGGCAACCACCAATCTTTTTACTGTCTCCACAGTTTTAGCTTTTCCAGAAAATCATATAGTTGGAATCACACAATATGCAGTCTTTTTAGATTTACTTCCTTCACTTAGTAATATGTTTTTAGTTACCTCTTGTCTTTTTATGCCTAGATAGCTCAATTCTTTTTAGCACTGAATAAAACTCCATTTGCATTAATATATCATAGTTTATTTATCCATTAACCTACTGAAAGAAGAGCTTAGTTTTCCAACCAGTGGTAATTCTGAATAAAGCTGCTGTAAAAGTGCAGGGTTTTTTGTGGAAATATTTTATTTTCTTAATTTTCAATTACACTTGACATCCAACACTATTTTATATTAGTTTCAGGAGTACAACACTATGGTTAGATAGCTACATGATGTACAAAGTGATGCCCCTAATCTTTCCAGTACCAACCTGACACTATATTCAGTTATTACAATATTATTGACTATATTCCATATGCTGTTTTTACATCTCTATGACTGTTTTGCAACTATCAATTTGAACTTCTTAATTCCTTCAGTTTTCACCCAACCCCCACAACCAATCTCCATCTGTCAATCATCAGTTTGTTCTCTATATGTATGAGTCTGTTTTTATTTTGTATGTTCATTTATTTTGCTCTTTATATTCCATATATAAGTGAGATCATATGATATTTGTCTATCTCTGTCTGATTTATTTCAATTAGCATAATACCTTCTATGTCTATCTATATTGTCACAAATTATAAGATTTCATATTTTTTATGGTTGAGTAATATTCCATTGTACATATGTACCACTTCTTTATCCAACTGTCTGTTAATGGGAACTTAGGTTACTTCCATATATTCACTATTGTAGATAGCATTGCAGTGAACATGATGGTGCATATATCTTTTCAATTAGTGTTTTGGTTTTCTTTAGATAAATACCCAGAAGTAGAATTGCTGGGTCATAAAGTTGTTCTATTTTTAATTTTTTGAAAACCTCCTGAGTTTTTATATGTGACTATGTCAATTTACAATCCCTTTAACAGTGCATAATGGTTCCGTTTTCTTCATATCCTTGCCAACACTTGTTTTTTTTTTTTTTTTTGGTTTATTGATGATAACCATTCTGACAGGTATGAGGTGATATCTCATTGTGTTTTTTTCCAAGTTTATTGAAATATAATAGATAACTAGTTGCTCATATTTACGTTGTACAATTCAATGAGTTTTTTTATTTCAATTATAGTTGGCATACAATAATATATTAGTTTCCATTGTACAACATAGTGATTAGAGATCTATATAACTCACAAAGTGATCACCCCATTAAATCTATTACCCCTATTCCCCTTTCATATTTATTACATTATTAACTATTTTCCTTATGCTACACTTTATTTCTCCATGTCTATTGTGTAAATATCCATTAGTACTTCTTAAACTCTTTACTCTTTTTCACAGTCCCCTCAAATTCCTACCATTTAGTAGCTCCAAAAATATTCTCTATATCTATGAGTTTGTTTCTGTTTTTGTTGGTGGTGGTGGTTTTGTTCTTTATTTTCCACATGTACATGAAATCATGTTGTATTTGTTTTTCTCTATCTGACTTATTTCATTCAGTGCAATATTCTCTAGGTCCATCAAGGCAATATCATTTTCCATACTCTTCCCTTTAATCTGTGTGTGTTTTTAATCGGAATTGAGTCTTTTATAGGCAACATATGTAGGGGGCTTATTTTCTTATCCATTCAGCTACTCTATCTTTTGATTGGAGCACTTAATTCTTTTCCATTTGAGATACTTGTTGATAGAAATATATTTGTTACCATTCTTTATTACTGTTTTTGATACATGCTTTTTTTTTTAGTTCTTCTTCTTAAAAGTCCCTTCAACATTTCCTGTAATACTGGCTTGCTATTGATTAATTCTTTTAGCTTATTTTTATCTGGGAAGCTTTTTATCTGTCCTTTGACTCTAAATGATAGCTTTACTGGGTAAAGTAGTCTTGGTGGTAGATCCTGGGTTTTCATCACTTTGAATATTTTCTGCCAAGCCCTTCTGTCCTGAATAGTTTCTTTTGAGAAATCAGCTGCCAGTCTTTTGGGTACTCCCTTGTAGGTAACTATCTGCTTTTCTCTTGCTATTTTTAAGATTCTCTCTTTGTATTTAACCTTTGACATTTTAATTATGATGTGTCTTTGTATCAGCTTCTTTGGGCTCCTCTTTTTGGGGACTCTCTGAGCTTCCTGTTGTATGTCTATTTCTTTCACCAGGTTAGGGAAGTTTTCTACCATTATTTCTTCAAATAGCTGTTCAATGTCTTGTTTTCCTTCTGGCACCTCTATGACACAGATATTTTTACATTTAATAGTGTCCCATAGGCTCATTAAATTATTATTATAGTCTTGGCTTCTTTGTTCTTGCCATTCTGATTGTATGTCCTTGGCTTCTTCATCCTCTATATCTGTTCTTCAATCCTCTTTTTTATTCACTCTGTTTATTCCATTTAATATACTCTTCATCTCAGATAATGTGTTCTATATTATTGACCAGTCCCCTTTTATAATTTTCCATTTTTATGTTTTTTGTTTTGTTTTGTTTTGTTTTGTTTTGTTTACCTCTTTGGTAAAGTTCTCACTGAGTTCATCTACACTTCCCCTAAGTTCATTGAGCACCCTTATAACCAGTGTTTTGAACTCTGCATCTGTTAGATCGCTTGACTCCATTATTCCTGGATCTCTGTTCTGTTCTCTTATGTGGTTTCTGTTTGTCTTCTCATTTTGGCTGCCTTTTTGCACCTGTTTCTATGTACTAAGCGAAGCTCTTAAATCTCCTGATCATATTAATACTGCTTTGTGTAGTAAGTATAGAGTGGAACAGTTCTGAGAGTGGTTCAGCTGCAGGCCAAATTTAGCCTTAGCTTGTGCCCCTCCAGGGCTACCTGTTAAGATTCAGCAAGCAATCCACAGATGTGCTTATAGTTGCCTCAAGTGGCCACACCAGACTCTGTTGTCAACTGCCACCAGTGAGAGTTTTGATGCTGCTCAGCAGGGGGTACTTGACTCGCTGAGGATACACCTGGATGTAGCTTGGGTGGCTCGGCGAGTTGAGGGAGGCAGAGTTTCAGAGAATCCTCTTGGCCGAGTGACCTTTTCTATCCAGTTTGATGATGTCTCAACTATGGTAACCCTGCATGGCACACTGGGAGAGATATTCAGGTAGTGCTCTGCTATGATCTAAAGTTGGCTACTGGGTAGGTTGGTCCTAGGGCCTCTTGAGTGGTAGTTCAGTGAAGGTCAAGGTTGTAGAAGATACAATGTAATCCATATGGTTGGTCACTGCCTGTGAAGGAACTGGAGGAATGTGGGAGAGGCACCGCTGGGAACCAAGGCTGGTTGCCATCAACACCGGGCCTGGGGCAACTCAACCAAAAACCAAGGACACCCTGAGGCCTGCTGCTGCCTGCCAGCTACCTATTAAGTCTCAGCTGCTGAAAGAGCCTGCAGCATTAAGATAGTTAGATGAGGTAGGGTCTCAGGGAATCACCAATGTGGGGCAAGTTGTATTTACTAGGTTAATGCCGATTTAGATTCGGTGCCATTGTTGAGCCTGGGGCTACTCAACAAAAGCATAGAGCACATGGAGGCCATCCACCATCCACCTGGGGCCCATGGACCCCTTTGGGTTGCCCAAGAACTGCAGGGCTGGCAGCTAGTTTTCAGATTGTTTTCCAGGTTAATCACTCTATAATTTAGTTGTAATTTTTATGTGGTCTTGGAAGGATGTGGGCATAGTATTTATATACTGCACCTTCTTGACCAGAGCTCTTATATTCTGGACCAGAAATAAGTTTTCAATTCCTTTAGGTTAATGCCAAGGAGTATGACTGCTGAATTATAGAATAGGAGAATGTTTAGTTTTATAAGACACTGTAAACTGTCGTCCAAAGTGGCTGTATCATTTTGCCTTCTCACCAGCAATATATGACAGTTCTTCTGCTCCATCACTTTGTCAGCATTGGGTGTTGTCAGTGTTCTGGATTTTGACCATTCTAATAGATGTATAGTGATAAACTGCTCTTTTGGAATTGATGCTTACTAAAGTATTTTTTTTTCTAGTTGAAAATTTAGGCCTCTGGGCTCAATTTTGAGGGAATTGTGGACTTTATATTACCATTCAACTCCTACAACTTAACACACCCCTTATTTCACATTACTTTATTTTTTTTCTTTTTACATGTGTTTCATTTTTATAATGTTACATGTCATTTGAGAACATTACTATTTTCTTAAATTTGTGCATGACTAAAAAACCTACCATAATGTCTTGTACACAATACAAACTAACAGAGAGGCTTAACTCAGCTTAATTCTAATAATTAAAGATGACGGTACTGATTTGTGTGTTTAGGCCCACATATATGCCTTTTTATAAAAAGTGAAAATAACTAAGAAATAAGTAAAAACATAAATGTTGGGAATTTTAAACATTTATAACATTTTTAAATTGATATTTCTGATAAATATTAATATCAATAATTTTTCAATTAAGGTACATGTGTCAGAATACCTTAATGTAATTACCAAACAACATTTTCTGTTATTCTTAAACTGAAATGCAGTTCTTAGTACAAGAAAGCTGCAATAATTGTAACTGATTCTCCATTATTTCATTTGCATGCTTGTACTGCATTTACCTCTGTAGGTCTAATTGCTTTGAACTCACTGCAAGACTTCAATGGATATGTTTAATAAGAACAACTTGATTATGATGAGCTTAAATTTTGGTCAGAAGAAGATGCATTAGAATGAGTGGCTCATTTATTTATTTATAAACTCAGGTCCCGCCCCCTTACCCTCTATTTTAATTTCTCAGAAGCACTTTAGAGGGAAAAGATCAAAAGCCACAAAACTTTTGCAACATACTAGGGCAGTCTATAAGACCACAGAATAAAGCAATTCTATTTCTTAGGCTGATGTGCCTTTAAGTGACATAAATGTGCCTGAAGCATGCTGGAAGCAAACATTTCTAACAAGTTTTATAAACC
>NW_011888844.1:9205423-9206405 GCF_000151845.1 Pteropus vampyrus | reverse complement strand
TCAGTCTCCATTAACTTGGATAACACAGGTCATTCTCTGAGACTTCATCCCTCCCAACTTGTGGGTTCAAGTTGTCTCCAGTGTTTTTTCTCATACAAACGGCCTGCCTTAACTCATGCTGCAGACTTTTCTAAAATCTATCAAAGGCTCACAAAACCTAAAGGAACAGCATTTAAACTTGGCATTCCCTGTACCTTTTACTGAATAGCCCCAAGCCCGCACTAGCGGCAGCTAGCTTTTCTCCCTGGCTTGGCCTCTCGAGACACCTCTAAGGCCAGTACAAGTGGCAACCATCTACAGTTTGCTTGGTGAGTCTTTCCGGGTGGCCCAGGAAGTGCACAGGCTGCGGCTTAACGTGGTCTGTAAATGGGCCCCTCCTAGAAGGTATGTGGGCCACCACACCCAATGGCCTTCTTTAACCATAGCCAGAGCCAAAGCACCACCTAGGGCTCCATCTAAGAAAAAAACATACACAAAAGACAAATTGAGCAGGCACCAGAGCCCTGCTAATATGAGTCCTGCTCCATAGGGTTGGCCTCTCACTGGCCAATCCTCACAACCATTCAGTTGTGCCTTGGTTTGCCTTGGTTAGTACATGAAAATAGTAACCAAGTCCCAACTACAACTAGAGAGTACACAGAACCCACATAAGGGTCATACCTAGAGCACTTCATTCAGCAGACAAGGGGAGACTGTGCCACTGAGCCCCACAGCACACTTACTACATAAGGCCACTCTACTAAGACTAGGAGACTTAGGAGCCTTACCTAGTGCATAGAAATGAACACAGGGAGGCAGCCAAAATGTGGAGGAAAACAAACAAACAAACAAACAAGTCCCACATTAAAGAATAGAACAAAGCTACAGAAAAAGAACTCAAAAAATGAAGACAAATAATCTACCAGATACAGAGTTCAAAACACTGGTTATAAGGATTCTCAATGAAATTTAGCGAAGAGTAGATGAACTCAGTGAGAAGTTT
>NW_011888844.1:9202954-9205373 GCF_000151845.1 Pteropus vampyrus | reverse complement strand
TTTTAATTTCTCAGAAGCACTTTAGAGGGAAAAGATCAAAAGCCACAAAACTTTTGCAACATACTAGGGCAGTCTATAAGACCACAGAATAAAGCAATTCTATTTCTTAGGCTGATGTGCCTTTAAGTGACATAAATGTGCCTGAAGCATGCTGGAAGCAAACATTTCTAACAAGTTTTATAAACCCACTTTTTCTTTCTTTCCATCCTTTCCCCTTTTCTATGGTTTATTTTCTTCCTACTCTTTTACCAGAAAACTTTTCACTGGTTTTCTTATAAAAATATATGTATTTTTAGGAAATATTGATTGATAGTCCTATTGTCTATTTTATTCTACTAAATATCAAACAGGCACATAAATTTGCTTAACAATGCTTAATTAAAATATTTATTTTTTATTCTCCTTTAGACATCTTTTTTTCTGTAGTTTTACTGTGTTTACAAATAATAGCAACTACCATGTAATTTACATTCTCTTCAAAAATGTATCTAATACTTTAGAAAGCTATTTATATAAGCAAAAAAAGACATTCGATTTATTTTAATAGCTGGCTTAATTTTATGTATCATAAGATGCTCATATATGGACTTGATTGGTTGTATTGATTTTGTGACATTTTATCATACTGCACTTGAAGTTATAACAAACTTATTTTCAGAGAGGTGTGCACTTGTCTGTGTATGTTTTAAGGAAATAGGGACTTTTTTCTATTTTTCCTGTCCTATATCAGACAACAGGAAATTTTAAAGAAACTATTGAACTTAATGAGATATATCAGTAAGTTACAAGTGTTACAATCTTCAGTATATTATTTTTGTTTCTTTGTACGTTTGGTAAACATTTAACAATGTAAATTACATACCAACCTATTTTTTCTTGCCGTTGATTATCACTCGTTGAGAAAAAACAGGAATGAGAAAATAGTGAATCATTTTCTTTAAGCCTGTAAAAATTCTATTATGTTGAGAAAAACAGGAATGAGAAAATAGTGAATCATTTTCTTTAAGCCTGTAAAAATTCTACAATATTTTGGTGGAAGATATTAGAATAGAACCAAGATCTGAATTCTAGTCTTGGTTTTGTTAACTTTTAAATATGTATTCTGGGATCATCACTTTTCTTCTCCTGTTTTCATTTTTCTATTCTAGGACAGAAATTTTCACTTATAAGTCAATTGTAAACAAACAATTTGAAATTAGTTTATTTTGTTTTTTTTTAAACTACATATTATCTACACATATTGCCTGACCCATGTAATTTAGAGATCTCTGAAGAAAGACAGACATGGCCTGGGAATTTTACCACATGCTCAGTAGGCACAAGCAAAAGTAGATCTAGCACAGAAATAAAAATTCATCCAAAAATGAGGAGGCAAAAGACAACACTTAGAACAATTGAAAAAGAAGTAGATCAAAGTTATCTATTATAGTAAAAAGATACTTCACCTTGATGTATATAAAGGTGGAAGTCACTCTTTGGAAGTTGACATCAGAGTAATTGATACTTTTCTTAGTTTGTGGAGAATTTATTTCTTTTCAAGATAGCTTTAATATTTTTACAAAAAAATAATACATACTTATTTAAGAAGAGTGAAATAGTATATTACATGACAATGGTTACTAAATTATTCTCTTCCTGCTACTAATGTATTTAAACGAGTGATAATCAAATTATAAGTCCTCACACCAAAAGATCTTAATGCAGAAGAATGTGCAGCTACAGGTTCTTGCACAAGTTTATGCAGAAAAACACATACTATGTACATAATGATAGACATTTTCAAGACTAGGACCTTCCTAAATGCTAAGATTCATTTTTTTTTAATGATTTATAATCTGCCCTCTTTCTTTTGGCATACTGCTCTAACTCAAATTGATGTATTATTTTAATATTTTAGGAAAATCTTCATTGATGAAATATGAATGACTTTAACCTCTTAATCTGTGTCTAGGCTTAAGTAAATTTACACACAGGGCATTCTCTAAGTAGAATAAACATTTTTCTATACATCAAAATTATGTACACTGATGATTACATGACTTATCTCTACCACTTTAGAGGAAAAAATAAATATTTAAGAGGCCATAATGATTTAGGTCATGAAACACTTACTGAATGCTTGCTAAATATGAGACATTGTGCTAGATCTCAGATTAGTAAGACGAGAAGGGTAAATTCCCTACCTTCGAAGAGTTTAGAGTTTAAGTAATTAAATGGAAAATATCAATCAAGGCTATGTGACTTTTATCTTAAAAGCTTTTGAAATAACTGGACACCCTCTGAGATCCAGATCAGAGCAAGATAATTCTGTCTATTCTGAAAAATGGTACATAATAATTTCCAATCAGATTGTATTGGCTAATTGACAATTGCAGGAAAGTCTGAACTCAGGTGTAGCTAGACTGTATATTAAAAAAAA
>NW_011888844.1:9200967-9202904 GCF_000151845.1 Pteropus vampyrus | reverse complement strand
AAGAGATTAGAGGAAGTAAAGAATCAAATAAGCAATTTAGAAGATAAGGTATCAGAAAACACCCAATCATAATAGCAACAAGCAAGAAGAATAAAAAAAATAAATAAATGAGAATAGTTTAAGGTGCCTCTCGAACAATATCAAGTGCAACAACATTTGTATCATAGGGGTACCAGAAGAAGAGAGAGAGCAAGATATTGAAAACTTATTTGAAGAAATAATGACAAAAAATTCTTAACCCGATGAAAGAAATAGACATACAAGCCCAGGGAACTTAGAGAGTCTCAAACAAGATGAACTCAAAGAGGTCCATACCATGACATATCATAATTAAAATCCCAAAGATTAAAAACAAAGAGAGAATCTTAAAATCAACAAGAAAAAAGCAGTTACTTACCTACAAGGGAGCTCCCATAAAACTGTTAGCTGATTTCTCAACAGAAACTTTGCAGGCCAGAAGGGAAGGGCATAAAATATTCAATTGATGAAAAGCAAGGTCCTAGAACCAAGATTACTCTACTCAATAAAGCTATCATTTAGAATCAAAGGACAGATAAAGACCTTCCCAGAGAAGTAAAATCTAAAGATGTTTATCACCACCAAGCCAGTATTAAAGAAATGTTGGAGAAACTTTTTTAAGAAGAAGAAAACATATGTATCAAAAATATGAATAATAAAATGGCAATAACTACATATCTATTAATAAGTACTTCAAATGAAAATGAGTTAATTTCTCTAATAAAAAAATAGAGGGCTGAATTAATAAGAAAACAAGACTTACATGTGCTGCCTACAAGAGACTCACTTCAGATGTAAAGACACACAGAGACTGAAAGTAAAGTGATGGAAAAAATATTCCATGAAAATGGAGAAAAAATCTGAAATAATACTTATACCAAACAAAATAGACTTTAAAACAAAAGCTATAACAAGAAACGAAGAAGGACCTGGTTATCTCACTTCTAGATATTTATGCAAAAAAACCCGAAATACTACTTTGAAGAGACATGTGCATCTATATATTCATTGTAGCTTTATTTACAATAGCCAAGATATGGAGGTAACCTGGGTGTCCATCAATAGATTAATGAATAAAGAAGAGGTGGTATACATATGCAATGGAATATTACAATTGCTCAGCCATAAAAATAAATAAATGAAAGAATGAAATCTTGCCATCTATAACATGTATGTATTGTGTTGACTGGAGAGTATTGTGCTGATGGGAGTAAGTCAGACAAAGATAAATGACATATGATTTCACTTAAACATGGAATCTTTTTTTTATTTTCTCATAGTTTTGGTGTCTACAAGACCAATATCAGGTGTCAGCAGGTTTGGTTTTTCTGTAGCCTTTCCATGACTTGCAGATAGCTGCCTTTTCTTTTTTCTTTTTAATTAATTAATTAATTAATTAATTAATGGTGACATTGGTTAATGAAATCCAAAGAATAAAATAAACAAAACAGAAACACATTTATAGTTACAGAGAACATTTTGAAGGTTGCCAAAAGGGAGAGGATTTAGAGGTGGGTGAAAGAGGGGAAGGGATTAAGAAGTACATTTGGTAGTTTTAAAATAGTCATGGGGATATAAATTATAGCATAAGGAATATAGTCAATAATATTTTAATAACTCTTTATGATTTTAGATTAGATTTATCAGGGTGAGCACTTCATAAGTTATATAAATGTCTAATCATTATTTTGTACATCTAAAACTAATAAAATATTACATGCCGACTATAATCGAAAATTTTAAAAAAATAATTAAAAAACAAAAGCATTCCATTGTGTATACATGTGTATGTGTGTGTGTGTGTATGTATATCTATACATGTGTATAGATATACATATATATGTGTGTGTATATATATATACACACATGTATAGATATACATATATATATACACACACATATATATGTATATCTATACT
>NW_011888844.1:9199959-9200917 GCF_000151845.1 Pteropus vampyrus | reverse complement strand
TCAATGAACATAAAAATTTATTCCATAAAAGTAAATTAGTCAGACCAAGTTTGTCCTTGTCTAAATAGGAGTAAAAAAAAACTCTATGAGAGCAGAGCTTGTAATGCGTTTTGTGCACTGATCTATCCCAAGCAACCAGAATAGGACCTGTAATATGAGTAGGTACTCAAAAAATATCTGTTTAAGAATAGGGAATATTCTATGTCAGCATTGCATTGCAGAAGTAAAGAAATACAAGGGAATAAAGAAATAAAATAAATATGGATCATCAACCTGGAAACTAGATCACCTGTCCAAAAAGGTTAGTGGTAACAGGAAAGCTAGACTAGTTAATTTGCAAATTTTTATTCAATCATAAAATTATTAATTACTTTTTAATTCTCCAGAAACAGATTTCTTTTGTTTTTCTTCTTTCTCTATTACTTGTCTCTATTTAGTTTAGTTAATATCATATTGCCATTTATGTATTTTGATCTAAACTCACCTTATAAACTTATATTTTACCCTTATTTCATTAAAAAATATTTTTAAAGAAGGTTTATGATTACAAAAAAAAATAGAACAGAAAGCACAAGAAGTCCTCATACATCCCTCCTCCCCCACAGTTTTCCCTTCATTAATAGTTTGCATTAAGATGGAACACTTGTTAGAATTGATGAAGCAATATTGATACATTATTATTAACTAATGTCCAAAGTTTATATTAGGATTCCTTCTCTGTGGTATATATTCTATTGATCTTTATAAGTGAATGATGTCATGTTTCTACCATTACAGTATCATAGAGAATATCACCAACTTAAAATTGTCCTATGTTCCACCTACTCAAGCCTCTCATACTTAAGCCCCAGTAAACCACTACTTTGGTTTACTGTCTAGACAGTTTTGCCTTTTCTAGAATATCTTACAATTAGATTCATACATTGTGTAGCTTTTTGAGACTGGATTATTTCACTAA
>NW_011888844.1:9191327-9195449 GCF_000151845.1 Pteropus vampyrus | reverse complement strand
TTTTGTTTTTTATATATATACAGTGGCTTCATCAATTTGCAGTCCCACCAACAGTGCACAAGAATTCCCTTTTATCCATATCTTTATCAACACATGTAATTTATTGATTTTTTTAGAGGAGCCATTTTGACTAGTGTGAGATGATAGCTCATTGTGATTTTGATTTGCATTTCCCTAGTGGTTAATCATGTTCATCATCTTTTTATATGTCCATCAGCCAATTGTATGTCTATTTGGGAAAATACTTTTTCATGTCCTTTACCTATTTTTTTTATCAGATTGTTTATTTTTTTATTGAGTTGTATGGATTTCTTATATATTTTGGATATCAACTTCTTATTGGATATCTCATTTGATAACATGTTCTTCCATTCAGTAGGCTGTCTTTTATTTCGTTGTTGGTTTCCTTTACTGTACAGAAGCTTTTTATTTTGATGAAACTCCATTTGTTTATTTCTGCTTTTCTTTTTCTTGCTTGAAAATATCTTTTTTATACAAAAAGATATTACTGACTAATGTCAAAAAGTTCACTACCTTCAGGAAGTTTAAGTTTTGGGGGCTTACATTTGAAATGTTAATCCATTTTTAATTTATTTTTGTATACGGTATAAAAAAGTGGTCCAGTTTAATTTTTTGTATGTATTTGTCTAGTCTTCTCAACACCACTTCTTGAGGAGACTCATTTATTCATCGTATATTCTTACCTCTTTTGTTGTAGATTAATTGGTAATATAATCAAGGGTTTATTTCTGGGCTTTCTATTATTTTCCATTTACCTATGTGTCTATTTTTGTGACTGTATCATACTGTTTTGATTATTATAGGTTTGCAGTATAGTTTGAAATCAGAAAGAATGATACCTCCAACTTTGCTTTTATTTCTCAAGGTTGTTTTCCCTATTTATAGTGTTTTGTGTTTCCATACCAATTTTAGAATTATTTGTTCTAGTTATGAAAAAAATTACATTGGTATTACGATAAGATTACATTGAATCTGTAGCTTTCTTGTAGCGATATGGTCATTTTAATAATATTAATTCTTCCAATCCATGAGTATGGTTTATCCTTCCATTTATTTGGATTCTCTTCAACTTTTTTTTAATGTCTTATAGTTTTCAGAGTACATGTATTTCACTTTCTTGGTTAAATTTATTCCTTGGTATTTTATTCTTTCTGATTTAATTGTAAAGTGATTTTTTTATTTTTATTTTTTTCTTTTTATGCATAGTATATAAGAATGTGACAGATTTCTGTATATTAATTTTGTATTCTGCTACTTTACTGAATTATTTTACTAATTCTATTATTTTTTGGTGAATTCTTTAGGATGTTCTCTATATAGTATCATGCCATCTGCAAATAGTGGCTTTACTGCTTTCTTTTCAATTTGGATGCCTTTTATTTATGTTTCTTGTCCAATTGCTGTGGCTGGAATTGCCAATACTATATTGAGTAATAGCACTGAAAGTGAGCATCCTTGTTTGTTGCTAATCATAGAGGAAAAGCTTTCAGTTTTTCATCATTGAGTATGATGTTAGCTAAGGGCTTTTTATATATAGCCTTTATCAATTTGAGGTAAGTTTAATACCCACTTCGTTGAGAGTTTTTTTTTTATCATAAATTAATGTTGAATTTTGTCAAATGCTTGTTCTGCATATATTGAGAAAATTATATAATTTTTATTCCTGGTTTTTTTTTTTGATGTGATAAATAACATTTGTATTACAATTGTTGCATTACCTCGTCACCCCTGGTATAAGTATCACCTGGTTATGGTGCATAATCCTTTTAATGTATTGTTGAATTTGGTTTACTAGTATTTTGTTGAGAATTTTGTTGTTTATGTTCATCAGGGATATTGACCTGTAATTCTGTTTTGTCGTTGTTGTTGTTGTTGTTGTTGTTGTTGTTGTTGTTTTATAGAGTTATTGTCTGCTTTTAACATCAAGGTAATGCTGGCCTTGTAGAATGAGTTTGGAAACATTACTTTTGAAAATTTTTTGGAAGAATTTGAGAAGAATAGGTAATAATTATTTTTTAAATGTTTGGTAGAATTCACCTATAAAGCAATCTGGCCTTGAGCTTTTCTTTGCTGGGAATATATATATATTTTTTATTACTGCTATAACTTTATTGCTAGTAATTGGTCTGTTCAGATTCTCTGTTTTTTCCTGGTTAGTCTTATAAGGTTGTATGTTTCTAGAAATTTATCTCTTTCTTTTAGATTGTCCAATTTGTTGTCATATAATTGTTCATCTTATCCTTTAATGATCTTTTGTATTTCTATCTTGCTAGAGGCTTGCCAATTTTATTTATCCTTTTAAAGAACAAGCTGTTTGTTTCCTTGATTTTTTTCCTTTTTTTTTTAATTTTGTATATTTCTACTCAAACTCTTATTGTTTTCTTCTTTCTACTTACTTTGGGCTTTGTTTGTTCTTTTTTTCTAGATGTTGTAGGTGCAAATATAGATTATTTGAATTTGTCCCTCCTTCTTAAGGTTGACCTATATAGCTATGAAATTCTGCTTTTACTGCATCACATAAATTTTGTAATGTTGCATTTTTATTTTCATTTGTCTCAAGGTATTTTTTTTTCCTGTTTAATTTCCTTTTTTGATCTACTGGCTGTTTAGAAGCATGTTGTTTAATCTCTATGTATTTGAGGGTTTTCTTTTTTTTCCCCAGTTTTCTTCCTTTATTGATTTCTAATTTCATGTTATTATCATCAGAAAATATACTTGATATAATTTCAAATTTCTTAAATTTATTGAGGTTTGTTTTGTGGCCTACTACGTGATCTATTCTGGAAAATGTTCCATGTGCACTTGAGAAAAAAAGTTTAATCTGAAGTTTTTGGATTAAATACTCTATAAATGTCTATCAAGTGAAACTGGTCTAATGTGGCATTTAGTCATTATTTTCTTATTAATTTTCTATCCTTTTAGGTAATTGAAGTATTAAAGTCTTCAACTATTATAGTATTTCTGCTAATTTCTGTCTTTAAATCTATTAATATCACTTAAAACATTGTGCACAATAGATATCTACAATTTTTTTTTCTTTCATTTACCCCTTTAAAATTATATAATGTCATTTTTGGATCTTTTATATTCTTTGTTTTAAAGTATATTTGTATGAGATGATTATTGCTATTTCAGCTTTTTTTCATTACTATTTTCATGAAATACCTTTTTTTCCCCCATCTCTTCACTTGCAGTCTGTTTGCATTTTGATCTAAATTGAGCTTCTTCTAAGGAGCATATAGATGAGTCATATATTTAATCTGTTCTGCCATCTTAAGTCTTTTTTTATTATTATTATTTTTATACTTAGTTTCAAGTATACAGTACATTGGTTAGACATTTAAATAGTTTATAAGACGATCCCCCCAAATACACCCTCCCTCCCCTAACCCTCCACATAGCCAATGTATAAATGCTAACTGCTTTTCCTATGTTCTGCTCTCCATCCCTGTGACCATCCATCAGCTACTAATTTGTCCTTCTTTAACCCTTCACCCCATTCTCCCAGCCCTCCAAACTCCTCCTCTCTGCCCAACACCAAATTGTCCACTATATTTGAGAGTCTGTTTTTGATTAGTTAGTTCTTTTTATTCCTTAGATTCCTCATATAAGTGAAACATTATAGTGTTTATCTTTCTCTGTCTGACTTAAATACCTTTTAGGTCCATCAAAGCAATATCTTTTTTTGTGCCTTCTTTTTCTTATGTAGGGGTCCTGTTTTCTTGTCCTTTCAGCCACTCTATCTTTTGGTTGGAGCACTTAATTCTTTTCCATTTGAGATATTTATTAATAGGAAAATAGTTGTTACCATTCTTTATTCCTGTTTTTGATACATGGTTTTTCTTCTTAAAGAAGGTCACTCCATCATTTCCTGTAATTTATCACCACTGGCTTGGTGGTGATAAATTCTTTTAGCTTATTTTTGTCTGAGAAGCTCTTTATCTGTCCTTCAACTCTAAATGATAGCTTTGCTAGATAAATTATTCTTGATTGTATATCCTGGGTCTTCATCCTGTCCAATATCTTTTGCCAAGCCCTTCTGTCCTGAATAGTTTCTTTTGAGAAATCAGCTGCCAGTCTTATGGGTGTTTCCTTATATGT
>NW_011888844.1:9189543-9190132 GCF_000151845.1 Pteropus vampyrus | reverse complement strand
TTCATCCTGTCCAATATCTTTTGCCAAGCCCTTCTGTCCTGAATAGTTTCTTTTGAGAAATCAGCTGCCAGTCTTATGGGTGTTTCCTTATATGTAATTATTTGTTTTTCTCTTGCTGCTTTTAATATTCTTTCTTTGTATTTAACCTTTGGCATTTTAATTATGATGTGTCTTGGTGTGAGCCTCTTTGGATCCCTAATTTTTGGAATTCTCTGAGCTTCCTGAGGTTTTATGTCCATTTCCTTCACCAGGTTAGGGAAGTTTTCCATCATTATTTTTTCAAACAGCTGTTCAACATTGTGATTTTCTTCAGTTACACCAATCAGATGCATATTTAGAGCCTTAATAGTGTCCCACACCCCCCTTAAATTATTTTTATAGTCTTGGTATCTTTTCTCTTGCCATTCTGATTTAGTGTCCTGATTGACTTTCCTGTCCTCTAGATAAAGCATCGGATCCTCTTCTTTATTCACTGCTTTGTTTGTTTATTTATTCCATTTAATATACTTCTCATCTCAGATAATGGGTTCTTCATTTCAGACTGGTTCCCGTTTTTAATTTCCACTTCCATTTTTTTATGTTTTTTAAT
>NW_011888844.1:9187261-9189493 GCF_000151845.1 Pteropus vampyrus | reverse complement strand
CCATTTAATATACTTCTCATCTCAGATAATGGGTTCTTCATTTCAGACTGGTTCCCGTTTTTAATTTCCACTTCCATTTTTTTATGTTTTTTAATCTCTTTGTTGAAATTCTCATTCCCAGAAGTTCATTGAGCATCTTTATAACTAGTGTTTTGAACTCTGCATCTGTTAGATTGCTTGACTCCATTATATCTGGATCTCTGTTCTGTTCTCTAATGTGGTTTCTGCTTCTTTGTCTTCTCATTTTGACTGCCTTTCCATGTCTGTTTTTATGAACTAAGCAAAATTCTTAAGTCTCCCAGTCTTATTAGTGTGGATTTGTGAAGCAGATGTTCAGTGGCACAGTCCTGAGACAGATTCAGCTGCAGGCCAAACTTAACCCAAGCCTCTACCCCTCCAGGGCCACCTGTTAAGATTCAGCAAGCAATTCCCAGATGTTATGCTTATAGTGTCCATACCAGAAACTGAGGCCAGCTCTCTCCAGTGTGAGCCTAGGCACTGCTCAGCAAGGAACACCTGAATCGCTGAGGCTACCTGGTTGTGGCTTGGGTGGAACCGTGAGTTGGGGGAGGTGGAGTTTCAGGGAATCTTCTGGGTGGAGTGATCTTTGTATCCATTATGATGACATCATAGCTATGGCAACTTTGTGCCTGGCTCACTGGTAGTGGGGAAGAGCTCAACAGGATTCTATGGATAACTCTGGCACCTCTCTACCCAGCGAGTCTCGCTTTGGCCCTCACTCCTACAATGTCTCCCTTTAAGTCTCTGGTGCCCCCTGCATGCAGCCAAATTGGCACTGGTGCTCAGAGCGAGCAGGTCCGTCACCATGAAAATCTACTCGAGGACACAGCCTCTTTAAGAGGCTTCTGTCGCTGCCGCAGCCTCAGCTGCTTGTGACCTGGCAGCCCCGTGTCCTCGCCTCATCTTACCTTTGTCATTGCAGGGTGTTTTCTTGGACTTTTCCTTAGTTGTATGTATGGCTTGTTTCCCTAGATACCAGGTGAATTTTCCTTACTGCTGGTCCTCGTTTCCGTAACAAATTTGATTTAGTCGCCAGAAGGATGAACAGAGCCTCCATCATTTACGCCATTTTTTTTTCTCTCCAACCACCTTATGTCTTTTGATTGAAGCATTTAATCCATTTACACTTAAAGTAATTATTGATAGATATATGCTTATTGCCTTTTTGTTAATTGTTTTTTGGCTGTTTTCTCTTTTCCCACCTTCTTCTCTTAATATCTTCCCTCTTGATTTGTTGGATTTTTAAAAGGTTTTATTGGATTATTTCTCTTCATTTTTTTGGTGTAAATATTGTACGTTTTTGATATATGATTACCATGAGGTTTATATGTATTTATCTATATCTATATTAGTCTATTTCAAGCTGTCAAGCATTTAAGTTTACACACATTCTAAAACCATTACATTTTACTCCTCCCTCCACTCTTTATGTTTTTAATATAATGTTTTACCTTGTTTGTAATGTGAATCCCTTGATTATTTATTGTAATTATAGTTAATTTTGCTACTATTATTTTTTAATCCTCATATTAGCTTTTTTAAGTTATCGATTCACTGTGATTGTAATATTTGCTCTTACTAGTGAGATTATTTTTTCTTTCCTATATTTTCTTACCAATGGTTACGGCCATTTTTCTTTCTGAATAAGAAGACTCTATAATGTTTCTTGTAAGGCCAGTTTAGGGATAGTGAAATCTTTACTGTATTATTGTCAGGGAAACTTTTTATCACTCCTTCATTTCTCAATGATAACCTTACCAGATACAGAATCCCTGGCTGTAAAGTCCTTTCTTTCAGCAGTCTTTTTTCAAAAAAAAATATTTTTATTTTTTTATTCTTATTACAAATTTATTGGCATGGCATTGGTTAATAAATTTATGAAGGTTTCAAGTGTATAGTTGAATAATACATCATATGTATATTACATTGTTTCTTTACCACCCAAAGTTAAATTTCCTTCCATTATTATATATTTGACTCCTTTACCCTATCTACCTTTCCTCCTCTTCCTTTTACCTTTGGTAACCACTAAACTGGTGTCTGTGTCTGTGAGATTTGTTTGTTTTCTTGTTCATTTGTTGATTTCAGTTTTATATTCCATATATGATTTAAGTCCTATGGTTCTCAAATTTGTCTGACTTATTTTGCTTAACAAGATAATCTCAAGATCTATCTATGTAGACACAAATGGCAGTATTTCATCTTTTTTTT
>NW_011888844.1:9185022-9187211 GCF_000151845.1 Pteropus vampyrus | reverse complement strand
CATTGGTTAATAAATTTATGAAGGTTTCAAGTGTATAGTTGAATAATACATCATATGTATATTACATTGTTTCTTTACCACCCAAAGTTAAATTTCCTTCCATTATTATATATTTGACTCCTTTACCCTATCTACCTTTCCTCCTCTTCCTTTTACCTTTGGTAACCACTAAACTGGTGTCTGTGTCTGTGAGATTTGTTTGTTTTCTTGTTCATTTGTTGATTTCAGTTTTATATTCCATATATGATTTAAGTCCTATGGTTCTCAAATTTGTCTGACTTATTTTGCTTAACAAGATAATCTCAAGATCTATCTATGTAGACACAAATGGCAGTATTTCATCTTTTTTTTATGGCTGAGTTATATTCCATTGTATATATATATACCACATCTTCTTTATCTCATCACTTATAAAGGACGCTTGGTTGTTTCCATATCTTGGGCACCGTGAATAATGCTGCAATGAACATTGGGGTACATATATCTTTATGGATAAAAATTTTCCATTTTTTTGAGTACACACCGAAAAGAGAGATTGCTAGTAAAATAGAGCATCTTTTCATGTGTCTGTTGGCCATTTGTACATCTTCTTGGGAAAATTGTCTATTCAGGTCCTCTGTCCATTTTTTAATAAGATTGTTTACTTTTGTTATTGAGTTGTATGAGAGTTCTTTGTAAAATTCAGATATTAACCACTTATTGAAATCATTGTTTGTAAATATCTTCTACCATTCATTGCCTCTTTGTTTTATGGATTTTATTTATGCTATGCAGAAGGTTTTTAGTTTTATATAGTTCCATTTATTTATTTTTGCTTTTACTTCCCTTGTCTTTGAGGTTAAATTCAAAATATTTTCTCTAAGATCAAGGTCCATGAGTTTTGTACCTATGTTTTCTTCTATGCATTTTATTCTTTCAGGTCTTATATTTAGGTCTTTGATCCATTTGAGTTAATTTTGGTATATGGTGACAGATAGCAGTCTGATTTCATTCTTTTTCACGTGACTTTCCAATTATCTCAGCACCATTTATTGAAGAGGCTTTCTTTTCTCCATTGCATGTTTTTACCTCCTTTGTCAAAAATTATCTGCTTATAGATATGGGATCTTGCTGGGCTCTCAATTCTGTTCCATTGGTCTGTGTGTCTGTTTTTCTATCAATACCATACTATTTTTATTATTGTCACTTTGTATTATAATTTGAAATCAGGCAGTGTGATACCTCTGGCCTTGTTCTTTTTTCCTCAGGCTTGCTTCGACTGTTTGGGTTCTGTTGTGCTTCCATATAATTTGATTATTTTTGTTGATTTCTTTAAAAAATGATATTTGGACTTTGATGAGGATTGCATTAGACCTATATATTGCTTTGAGTAGTATAGCCGTTTCAACTATGTTCCTGTTTCCAATCCATGAACACAGAATATCTTCCCATTTCTTTATGTCGTATTCAATTTTTTTAATAATGTCTTATAGTTTTCAGTGTGTAGGTTCTTCCCATGCTTCATTAAGTTTATTTTTAGATATTTTATTTTATGTTGCAGTTTCAAAAAATATTTTTTGATTTTTTTTCTAAAATTTCATTTTTACTGTAAAGGAAATCTATGAATTTCTGTATGTTAATATTGTAATCTGCAACTTTATCATATTTGTTTATTATATCTAATAGTCTTTAGGGTTTTCTGCATAATCATGTCATCTGCAAAAGAGACAATTTGACATTTTCATTATCAATTTGGAAGTCTTTCATTTTTTCTCTTGCTTTATTGCTCTAGCTAGAAATTCCAACCCTGTGTTGAAGAAGAGTGGTGAGAGGAGACAATTTTGTATTGTTCCTGATCTTAGAGAAAAGGCTTTATTTTTTACCATTAAGTATGATATTAGATGAGGGTTTGGCATATATGGTCTTTATTAGATCAAGGTACTTTTTTTCTATATTCATTTGTTAAGTGTTTAATAATGAAAGGATTCTGTATCTTGTCACATATGTTTTTCCGCATGTATTGATATGCTCATATAATTCTTATTCTTTATTTTCTTTGTGTGGTATATTGCATTAATTGATTTGCATATTTTGAACCATCTTTGTGCCTCTGGAATGAACCTCACTTGATCATGATGTATAAATTTTTTAATGTACTATTGTCTTGAATTTCTTAGTACATTGTTTAGAATTTTGAGATCTGTAGCCAT
>NW_011888844.1:9184100-9184462 GCF_000151845.1 Pteropus vampyrus | reverse complement strand
TGTCCCAAATGTTTTTATGTTACACTTTAATTCACGTTTGTTTCTATGTACCTCTTGATCTCTTTTTTTATTTCTTCTTTGACCCAGTCATTCTTTAGTAGCAGATTGTTTAACCTCCACATATTTGTGTGTGTGTGTGTGTGTGTGTGTGTGTGTGTGTGTGTTTCCCCACTTACTTTTTGCAGTTGATCTACAGTTTTGAAACATTGTGGTCAGAGAATATGCTTGGTATGATTTCAATATTATGAAATTTGTTGAGGTTATCTCTGTGTCCCAGTATGTGTTCAATCCTTGAGAATGTTCCTTGTGCACTATAGAAAAAGTATAAGCTGCTGTTCTGGGATGAAATGCTTTCATCGATT
>NW_011888844.1:9180621-9184050 GCF_000151845.1 Pteropus vampyrus | reverse complement strand
TGTTTAATTGGTTTAATGTGTAATTTAGAGTTGATATTTTCTTATTGATTTTCTGTTTAGATGATCTATCAATAGCTGAGAGTGGAGTATTTAGGTCCACTACTATAATTGTGTTTTTGCCAGTTTCTCCTTTTGGTTCTGTTAGTATTTGCTTTATATATTTTGGTGTTCCCTAATTGGGAACATATATATTGATAAGTGTTACATCTTTCTGATGTACTGTCCCCTTTACCATTATGAAATGCCCATCTTTGTCTCTTGTTACCTTTTTTTATCTTGAAGTTTATTTCATTAGATATGAATACGGCTACCATCATTTTTCTCTGGATGCTATTTGCTTGGGTTATCATTTTCTCCCCTTTCACTTGGAGTCTATGTTTGTCCTTGCAGCTGAGATGTGTCTCTTGAAGGCATCACATGGTTGGGTTTTGTTTTTTTATCCAGTCTGCTACTCTGTGCCTTTTTATTGGTGAGTTCAGTCCATTTACATTTGGTGATTACTGAAGTATGAGGTTTTTCTATAGCCATTTTATCTTTTATTTTTTGGTGGCTCAGTGTCTCCATTGTTTCTTTGCCTTTGTTTATCTGTCTGTTATTATTTGGTGACATTCTATGATAATTATCTCCATTCTATATTTTTTAATCATGTGTCTCAGTTCTGAATTTTTTTTTTTTCTGCTTGGTTACCATTAAGTTTACATAAAAGAGAGTTTTATATATACAGCAGTTCTTTTTCTTTTGTGTGTATCTTATCTTTATTCCTCTTTGCACATTCAGACCTTTACTTCCTCTCCTTTTCTGTTTTTGCTGTCTCATTATTCCTATTTATGCAATGAGTTTATTTCTGAGTTGAGGTAGCTATTGTCTTTTTCTTCTGTTTTAAAACTGTTGTAACCTCTTTTAACCATTATGTAATATTTAATTGTACAATAATCTATTCTGAATAATGGTTGCACTTTCCTGTTTCTGTCTGTCTTTTAGTTATCTTATTCATAGTTTTGTATCTTTTTGTCTTTTTGTTTCAGTTCAAATAATCCCTGTTAGTATTTCCTATAATGGAGGCCTTGTGGAAAATTTCCTCAGCTTCTGTATTTCTGAAAAGGTCTTTATTTCTCCTTTATATTTAAAGAAGAAATTCTCCGGATATATTATTTTTAGCTGGTAATTTCTCTTTCAATATTTTAAATATTTGTTTCCACTTTCTTCTAGCTCGTGAAGTTTCTGCTTAAATGTCTGATGATAGTCTAATGTTTTGTTTGTTTGTTTCAGGTTACTGTCTTCTTTTTCTGGCTGCCTTGTATATTCTTTTATTTTTCTTTTGTCATTACTTTATGATAGTTTTAGTATAATGTGTCTTGGAAAAGGCCCTTTTCAGTTGAGATAATTAGATGTTCTGTTTGCTTCTTGGATTTGAGTATCCAGTTCTTTCTACAGTTGAGGAAGTTCTCATCAACTATTTAAATTGGGTCTATTTTTTTCTCCCATTCTTCTCCTTCTGGTATATCTATTGTTCTTATATTGCTTTTTCTGATGGTATCAGATAGTTCTTGTAGAGTAGTTGTATTTTTTTCACATTAAATCTCTCTTTCATCTATGTCATTTCCGAATTTCTGGCTTTTATTCTTTTATTCATGTGATTAGCTATATTTCTTAAACTGTCTATTTCATTCTTCATCTTTTTTTTTTTAATTCTTCAGCTCCAGAAGTTCTATTTGATTTCATTTTTGAGTTTTAATATTTTTTCTTAATGTATTTCTGTTCATTGATTTTGTTTTAGAGTTAATTGAACTGCCAATGAGAATTGTTTTGCATCTCACTGATTTATTTTCAGAACTGCAATCTTGAATTCTCTGTTATTTAAATCACATATTTCTATATTTTTAAGTTTATTTTCTGGAAATGTTTTATTTTCTTTCTGAGCAGTTTTGTCATCCTGTTTGTTCATGGTATTTGATTAATTATTTCTCCACCTAGGCATTTATGAGAATATACTGTGCTTTAAAATATAAAATACTGCCATTAAGAGTAATCTTTCTTTAGCACATTGATAAGGAAAGAAGTTTTTCTTTGTTTTTCAGTGAGTGGTGCACATGCTTTCTTCACTGTCCAGACCTCTTGGATCTTTGCTATGTGACAAAAAAAAAATGCCCTTTATTTCCTGAGAAAGTGTGTGTTTCCTCTGAGACCAAGTTGCCTCTGTCCCAGGTCTCCGCCTCTGTGGGAGAATTTCATGGATGATGGGGTTCCAATGTTCTGAAGAGTCCCTAAATTCCCACGCTGCCCCAGCAGCCAGCTGCAGTGTTGTGCTGTCTGAGTTGCCCCAGTGCCTCAGCTACAATCAGCCTGGATGGGTGGGGGTTGGTGGGTTGGGAAAAGCCAGTGGTTTGCCTGTGGCATTTTTTATTCTAGTAATGCTTACTGCTAGGCTTTAGCTGCCTGGTCTCTATATCTCCACTCCTGTCAATGAGATCAGCCATAGTGTGCATTTTCTCAGTTTCTGGGGCTGCAGATTCTCTGCTCTGTAGCCTGACTCTGCTGCAGTTTCCCCTGGGGCCCTGGGGCCTGGTGCTAGCTCTGGGAAGGTCTGGGAAAGTAAGCTCAGGAGAGTGTGAGTGATGATTAGGCTCTATGACTCAGCTTTCTGCTTGACAATGACAGTTGCTAAAACACAGCTGTCCCTCCTTTGTATTTTATCTCTGTCCTCTTTTCTGCCCTGATCACTGGGCTCCGCTGCTGTAGTATATGCTGATCACTCAGGCAGGAATGCTTGTGGCTATATTTTACATATTAACCTTGTGTCAGATATATGGATTATAAATATTTTCTCTTCTTTCATAGGTTGCCTTTTTTTTTTTTCGTTTTCTTTATTGTGCTGAAATGTTTTATTTTTTGAAGGTCATAATATTCTCCTGGGTTCTTGACATATGATGCTGGATTCTACAGCTACACAAGGAACTTTTGTTTGTGGATGGATCACAAATTGCTATTGTTGAGTGGGGATATGAAAAGATAATTATTCAGCCATTTGGCTGACATCACTAACTCATTCTTTTTTGTCATTGAATATATTGTTTTAACTGCTGAATAACATTCCATTGTATGAATGTACCACAGTTTGCTCAACCATTCATCTACTAAGGGTATGATACTTATTTCTAAATTTTAGCAATTAAAAATAATGCTGCTCGATTTCTTTTTATAGACATGTAGAATAAAGAGCAGTTGAGTAGATTTGCTATGACAGTGTCCTGTGACAGAGACATAGACTAAATAAAGCCAATTATGCAGGTTTGTTAAATTTTAGCACTATATTCTTATAAAACGTTTTTAGTGGTTGACTTCACTGACTATATATGGTGGGTGATAAAAATACATAAGTGATCTCTTGTACTATCACCATGCCTTAAAATGACTAGGAAAATACTTTGT
>NW_011888844.1:9179170-9180171 GCF_000151845.1 Pteropus vampyrus | reverse complement strand
TCTCCTAGAACCTCAAAATTAGATGGAAAATTTTGCCCCTGGAAAAGAGCAAAATAAACACATTGGTTTATTTTATGTTACTCAATAGATTTTATGAAAGAAAGAAAACTCATGAGAGCACATAATCATTAACAATTATGTAAATATATATTCTGATATTATATAACATTGGTTTAAAAAGCACAAAACAACATCTGCACTACAACTCATAGTATAAAAATTCACAGCATTATTCAGCCAAAATTAAAATGAAAGATGAAAAGCAAAAAATTCAGGATTCAATTTTATTTCTTGGTATTTTATTTATTCTCTTTATCTTTACCAACACCACCCTGGTCAAAGCCACTAACACTGTTTAACACAGAAGTCAATACCCTCCACTTTTTAAAAAAAAATACATTTTTTTATTTTTAAAATACAGTTGGCGTACAATATTATATTAATTTCAGGTGCATGCCATGATGATTAGACACTTATACAACTTACAGAGTTATCACCCTGATAAATCTAGTATCCATATGACACCACACATAGTTATTACAATATTATTAACAATAATCCTTATGCTATATTTCACATCCACATGACTGTTTTGTAGCTATGTATTTGTACTTCTTAATCCCTTCTCTTTATTCACCGACACCTTATCCCTTCCCATCTAGCAACCATCAAAATATTCTCTGTATCTATAACTTTGTTTGTTTATTTTGTTCTTTGCATTCCACATGTAAGTAGAATTAAATAGCATCCATCTTTGTCTTAATCCACTCAGCATGATACCTTCCAGGTTCATCCATGTTGCTGCATATGGCAAGATTTCATTTTCTTTTCTGGATAAGTAATATTCCACTGTGTATCTGCACCATTTCTTTTTTATCTATTCATCCATTAATGAACACCAGGTTGCTTCCATATCTCGGCTATTATAAATAACACTGCAATGAACATATGAATTTGCATGACCCTTTGAAATAGTGTTTTTGGTTTCTTTGCATAAGTAC
>NW_011888844.1:9177526-9177905 GCF_000151845.1 Pteropus vampyrus | reverse complement strand
CTTCCATATCTCGGCTATTATAAATAACACTGCAATGAACATATGAATTTGCATGACCCTTTGAAATAGTGTTTTTGGTTTCTTTGCATAAGTACCCAAAAGTAGGATTATTGGATCATTCTTTCTTTCTTGTTATAGCCCTTGTTTTAAAGTCTATTTTGTCTGGTATTAGTATTGCTACTCCAACTTTTCAGATTTGTTGGCTTTCATTTTCATGAAATATATTTTTTCCATTTTTTGACTTTCAGTTTGTGTGTCTTTTGATCTGAAGTAATTCTCTCATAGGCAGCATATGTAGGGGTCTTATTTTCTTACTCATTTATTAAGTTTATCTTTTGATTGGAGCATTTAATCCATTTATATTAAATAATTGTTTATA
>NW_011888844.1:9177012-9177476 GCF_000151845.1 Pteropus vampyrus | reverse complement strand
GGCAGCATATGTAGGGGTCTTATTTTCTTACTCATTTATTAAGTTTATCTTTTGATTGGAGCATTTAATCCATTTATATTAAATAATTGTTTATAGATATATAGCTATTTCTATTTTATTATTCAAATTTTTTATCTTTTTTTTCACTTTTTTATCTTAAAAAAGTCCCTTTAACACTTCTCGTAATACTAGTTTGGTGGCGATGAACTCCTTTAGCTTTTTCTTGTCTGGGAAGCTCTTTATCTGTCCTTTAATTCTCAATGATAGCTTTGCTGGGTAGAGTAATCTTGGTTGTTTTCCTTGCTTTTCATCATTTTAAATAGTTCGTGCCAATCCCTTCTGTCCTGAAAAGTTTCTGTGGAGATATCAGCTGACAGTCTTATGGGAGCTCCCTTGTAGGTAAGTAATTGCTTTTTTCTTGTTGCTTTTAAAATTCTCTTTGATTCAACTTTACATATTTTAAT